>NW_018128226.1:141595-141876 GCF_001952655.1 Monopterus albus | reverse complement strand
GATGCGTCTCCTGCAACCGAGGAAATGATGAAACACGTCAGATCTGTCAGTGAACTCAGACGCAGTAAAAATCATTTCATTCCCACAAATCAAATCAGTCAGAGCGAAGTGGTGATAAACACACACACACACACAAACATCATGGTGATTTGTTTTTCAATTAGTGAGATGTCTCACTTTGTGTCCTCATCCTTCTGTTCAGAGCCATCGACTCTTCACACAGCTTCATCAGTCTAGGGACGGATTATGAAACAAGCCACACCCCCACACCCCCACACCCC
>NW_018128226.1:134864-137603 GCF_001952655.1 Monopterus albus | reverse complement strand
AGCGACACCCCCCCCCCCCCCCCCCCCCATCTATGTTCTAGGAAGAAGACTCACAGATCTGTTGTCCATTTGTCTTTTTGTGGTTGCTTTGCATCTGTTTTTAGTCCGTTTGTAATAGGTTTCACTCATTTAGCACTTATTTGAACTTGTTTGGTCTATTTTTTCCTCATTTTGTGCTTTTTGTAGTCATTCTGTTGTCATTCGATTGACTTCCCAGTGGAAAGAGTAACAGTCCCTTCACAGTGATCTGGTCCGGGGCCCCCTGCCTGTGCCCGGTGGGCCGGTCCTGCAATCCATCCATGAGCTTTTTACCTGTCTCCACAATCTGTATAAGTCCTGACAAAACTGGGGTCTGACTAAAAATGTAATACACACAGTCACAGGAAACGTTGAGAAAAGACTTAAAGCTTCATGTCTTTATATTAACAATAGCTACAGTGCAGTGAGAAAGGAGCTGCTGGCAGTGGCTGGGTTTCATCCCAATATTAAAACAAAGGAATTAATGCCTTGTTCCTTCTACTGCTGTTGTATTAAGATAAACAGGTGGTGGACGAACAGCTGGTTAACGGCTCCGACTGGAGAACCCAGTTTAGTTTGTGGAAAATGTTGCTGTTCCCACAGGAACCACTAAATATATCTCTCTAGTTCTGGCCTCCTTGCATTTAACTGGGGCTTTCAGTTTATTCTAAACTTAAGCCAAACAAAATGTATTTATATGTTATAAAGAAATGTCTTAATATACCTGTGATGTTCTCGCCACAGTTTTCTGTTTTTGTCTGGTCTAATGCCTCTCGACACCTTTGGGAAACTTGTTTTTTAAAATATTCTTTGTCAAACTCTGTAGCAGACTACTCACACACTTTGATTCCCATTTATTTCTCAGCCTCTTGTGCCTCAGTCCAGTTGTTCCAACGACCATAAAATCACTCATGTAAAATCTTACAGCATGTACTGTAAACCGAATTCATCTGGATCATACAACATGAAGTCCCAGCCTCAGACAGTAACCACCACGTTAAGCCACTGGTTGTGTCAGTCCCCATAAACAGCTCGACAACGAGCTTCAACAGATAGAGGCACTTTGCCAAGTGGGCAGCACTTCGTCACCAGCAAGAACAAGAAGAATCTTTTAAAATCCAGTTTAGTTCTGTGCCATTGGTTCAACGTTAAGCTCGGTCGCCAGGTTTGTTTCAGGTGACACCCTGAACATGAAGAGTTCACACTACAGTTGAACCACATTTGTAAGCAACTGCACATCCCACACATTCATAGACTTATAACCCATGAGGACACTTCACAATAAAAATCAAGCCACCAGTAAAAGCCAGTGTTCTAGTGAAGTAGTACAGTGAATATCTGAGCTGGTGTTGTTTTCAATGTCAAATCCACCCCCCAACCCTGACCAGGCCCCACTTAACCAGCTCAAATGAAGCCTGGAGAACTTCATTATCTCTAACTGCCTGTGTACACTGGACAGACACACACAGGACGCAGCGGCCTACCTGGGAAAAACAGCCAAGAAACAGCTCAAAGATCCAGATGGTTAATGGCAAAGCCTGCAAGACCAAATGAGAGTCCCACTGTCACACAAACACCACCACAGACTCACACACTGAGCACGACAGAGTGAGAGAGGCATGTGGTCAGAAATAGAGTGAGACACACACAGAGATAAGCAACACTGCAGGGCTGACAGACGTCCTTCTATAAATATCTACAGGCCGGGGGAGGGGGTGGGGGGCCCTGTTTGGAGATCGGGTTCATACAGAATGACAGAGGAAAAAAGAGGTGAGAGAAGCTAAGGAGATGTAACACATCCCATAATCAGACTAGATTTTATACCGTGATCAGCTCCATGTTGTTTTGTAAAGGCTGTGAATGATGGACACCAGCTGCTGCTGACACAGGTCGCTCTGCACCGCATCAGCTGTCCCCTTTGACTGACAGCTGCAACTGGGAGAGCGGCGTGAGGAGGAGCCTCCGGGTCCCTGAAGAGGGGGGAGAACCAGCAGCAGTCTCTGGGAAATGAGGTTTATAATTTGCAACAGCTAATACATTCTGAGAGGAAGGGATGCTGGCTGGATAATGACTTCTGTGAGTCACGTTAGCAGTGTGGTTCAAGTCATGGAAGACTGGAAACAGGAAGTGGTGACCCTCTGTGTTCAAGTCAATGTTTTGCCCTGTTGCCTGTTCAGCTGCCCATTTACAGAGAAAGGTCTGATTTAATGCTTCAGACAAATTGGCTTGCTCTGAACCAGTGTTCCTTTCTGACGCAGATGAAATTAAATGTTTTAGGCAAAAAAACAACCCACCACCAACCTGCTGCTCTACTGAGCCCTCAGCCTCTTTGTCACCTTTATGTTCACACTGAGACACTTCACAGGACGTTGGGTTACACTGTCAGGTGGAAATAAAAATGAAATGGGTCACAACCAAAGTCACAACTTGTTTTTGCTGAAAACGAGGCACATTTCATGACGATCCATGTATGAGCCAGCCTCACTCATGTAGCTGTTCCCAATCTCTCCTCACCGTCCCTGGAACATCTAAACATCTGGAACCGGCGGGTTGGCCACGCCTACACCGCCTGGTTAGTAATTTGGCAGAATAATCATGGATATAAATGACACCTGGGGAGATGCTGTTGTGATAAGCAATGTCTGTGCTGGTCACTGCCGTAACTGGTCTGATGTGAATCTCCCTCCATCGAGCTGTGTCCTGCTTCTCCTTTAAGGTTTG
>NW_018128226.1:111637-134608 GCF_001952655.1 Monopterus albus | reverse complement strand
TTTGCTTATGCAACGTTTTGCCTTGTTTGCTTTTATGTTAAGAGGTTTACCTAGTATTATGTTCCCTATTTATTGTATTGTTTCCAAATAGGGTTTAGTCAATCTTATGGTGTGAACAGCGTGTGAATGGTTTTATGCACAGGGAGGCAAGGCCCTCTTTATATTTGGTTGATGCATGATTAATTGATTTGTGGTGTCTTATTTAATTGTGCCTTTTAGCCTGTTGACTCTGACCATTTTATTCCTGTTCTGCACTGTATTTATTGAGTAGGGGGGAAACTTCTTATAGGTAGCATTTTAGCTTCTGGGGTTAGGTTTCTTAAAATATTTCCACTAAGACTCAAAGTTTTATTTGTGTGAGTAACTCCAGTGTCTCTGTGTTTTGCAGATCTGTCTGGGGGTAGCAGCTCAGTACTGGGGAAGTTTGCATGAATTTGACCTCTGAAAACAGGAGGGGTGTTATTCTTGGGGAACTACTAAAAGTTACTACGGTCTGAGTTGCCTAGGCCTGTATATTGGCCTGGTCACATCTACAGCCTGTGGGCCTTATAAAGGGGATGAGTGACAGAAGGAAAAACACCTGCCCTCCTGGGTTTAGATTTTAATCTGTGTTGCTCATGTGCCTGGAAAACACAAACTGTTATCACACATTTATTTCTACTCACTTTACTGAGGAGCAGCAGCTGAAGCTCAGGAAGAAGAGCTGCTCCGTTTGAAGCAGCAGGATCCACTGTTTGTAGCTTCAGTCTGGACTATTAAAAACCAGACCAGCTTCAGGCTTTATCTGCTCTCTCATTGCACTACATTCACTCTATACATCTGGAAGCCCATTACACCCAAGGAACAACAAATGCATGACAGTTTGACACGGTATTGTTCAGTTATGTGTTTTAATCTGAGCTCCATTCAGGCTGGACTGGTGGCTGCAGGGGAGGTGGGCAGGCTTTAACAATCCTACCTAGAGTGTATTAATTATGGCAGCTTATCATTGTTACCTTCTGTTTCTCTGTGAACCAGCTGCTCTGCCTCCAACATCTTATTCAAAGTGGATTTGAGTTTTTCCACATGAGAAGCTGCTTGTTCTTTTTGGAAGAAGACATCTGTCTAGTTCAGACAATTATTCCTGTTTGGGGAAACGATGCAGCACATGATCCTGTAACAACTCATCACATGGGCCATGGCCATTGTCAACTGTTGGTACTGGGTTTCTCTTTTCAGCCTATATTTATATTTGTGCAAATTAAAATAATGCTGAATTAGCTATCAGCAGCTCCTGTTGACAGTGGACCATGGACAACTTTTACTGGATTATGTGATACTGAAGAAATCAAAGACATAATTCTCAGGGCAGTTTTGTGGTAGAAGTGTCTTTGGTCCCATGATTTCTAAGCACATTTATCAGTAGCTGCAGACGCCAAACTCACAAGTAGCTGTTGTAACTTCATCCACATCGTTGAGGACTTCTGGTCCAGGCTGGTTTAAAGTGAAGTAAGAATTCATTCTCAAAACACATCACACATCTGACCTGGTTAAAGGCTCCAGAAGAAGCGAGTAAGACTGACTTGGGACTGAACTTGCACCCTGTGATAACTAATGAAAACTGGTGACTAACATAACTTTGTCCATATTACTGATAAGTCTGGCAGAGCTGCACTTGAAGAGCAAATCAAATGTGACAGAAGGCAACACGGAAAAAGGATTTTTATTCATGAACTGTTTTTACAAGCAGTCCAACACGCAACATCCTACCTGTTTTGAAACAAAAAGAAAAATCATTGAAATAAAATTATTTTTAATAATAAACATTTAATAATATCAATTGTACAGTGGGTACGGAAAGTATTCAGACCGCCTTAAATTTTTCACTTTGTTATATTGCAGCCATATGCTAAAATCATTTAAGTTCATTTATAGGCCAAATCAACCACACAGGACTACATGTAGATGAGGCAGGTTGCAGGAATGAGTGCAAAAAATCATTTAAGAAAAACACAGGATTTTTGACATTTTTGCAGATTTATTAAAAAAGAAAAACTGAAATATCACATGGTCATAAGTATTCAGATGTCGAACATTGTGTTTTTCTGTCAATATGGGGTGCTGTGTGTACAATGAGGAAAAAAATGAACAAATGATTTTAGCATATGGCTGCAATATAACAAAGAGTGAAAAATTTAAGGGTCTGAATACTTTCCGTACTCACTGTATATCAGTATTCTCAGAACAACCCAAAGCCAGTAGTATCTGTGTTTGTCTGTGGTATATGAAAAGGAAAGTTTCTGATGGGTGTAAACCAGGGGTTTCTACAGCGAGCTCTCGGCTGAGAGCTCATACACGTGGAGGAGAGGTGATGCGAGACAGCTCCCCACACACGCAATAAATATGAAAGAGCAAAGAGTCTGGTCTTTAAACAAAAATAATCATCTGGAACTCGCAGGTACAATATCTAAAGTCTTTATGTGCAAGATTCGAGCTGAAGTCTTCACCACAAACAAGTCTAGTCACGTCAAAACCCCAACCTCCCCTGAACATTGTCATTTTGTTTTCTACATTAAATCTTTTAAATAAACCTAGAGCATTTTGTCATTTCATATACACATATATTTATATATACTTTGAATCTTTTCCTATATGCCATCCTTTTTAAATTGTCTCAAGTTGAGCAGAGGACCTGTGTAATGAGAAAAAGTCTGTCCACCGGATGAAGATACAAAGCCAGAATGAAGCGCACGGCTGTTCACACACTCACATGACAAACATACAGTGTGAAAGAAAACCTCTAGGAGCTGAATGGTCTGTGTCGAGTCCCGATGGCAACCAGGTGGACAGCTTTACTCGGATGACAACTTGCTGCTGCTCTGAACTGTCACCTGTATCATTAACCTGTGTTTACGCCGGGTTTGTCTGATCCTGAAATAGTTCCATCAGCAGCTTGGCAATGACAGCTGGTCAGCGCAGTATTTATGAGCCGTGATCAGATTTCATAAAGCCACAAACAGTTGAAGTGCATCATTAAAAATTAAAGTCAAATGCCAATAGACAGATTTACAAGTGAATGACGGGCTTCAGAGACACAAGCTGCTCCAGCAGAAACGGACGTGGCGTGTACAGAACCCTGCTGCAGCTGTCAGGACTGAGAAGGCAGAATACAATGCTTGGCACGATCAGATCCACATACGCATACACTTTACTGGGAAATGTTCTGATAATCATTCATCAAAAAAGCAGAACCACGGCCCCGGATGCAGCTTGTCCAGTGTGAGCTGATGGGGGCTTTTTCACAGGTAAAACTGAATGTTTGGGGGTTTTGTGCTATATGAACACACGTTTAGAAAACAATCATTAGTCAATCGATAACAATGGCAACAACGCAGTCGCATTCCCAGGAAAAAATTGCAATGTACTGGAAAAACCGCTTTGTTGTTGCTATTTTCCGACTTCTGTCAAAGACAGCTAAATGCTCTCTGCAGGCTGTCCAAGGGCATTCTGGGAAATGCAGGCCAAATCAACCACACAGGACTACATGTAGATGAGGCAGGTTGCAGGAATGAGTGCAAAAAAGATTTCCAACCCTTCATAGGAAAAAAAAAACCAAGCACCTGAAACGCCTTGAACATGTGGGAGACCATGTTGACTATGATCACGGTGTTTGAGGGTGAATTCTTCCTTTAATTAGCCCCCTGCACTCAGACTCCCCCCCACAGCTGGCCCAACGCTGAAATTTTAAATCATCATGTGTGAGCAGGGCGATGAATTATTTCCAAAAATCTGCGCGACATGATGCAGTGTGTACGTGCTTGTCATCTAATGAGGGTCTCGGCTCCATGACACAATCCAACTGAGGTAATGCAGCACTGCAAGTGATTGAAAGCTGTCAGACTCCTGCCTGTTCACACCCCCACCCCCACCCAGCAGGAACACAAGCCTTCTCCGCCTCCTCCTCTTCATCCCTCCCCTGAAAGCCAGGAAAGATTCACAAACGGACCGACAGAGAAGTCCTCGATAATGCAAACACGTTAGACTAAAACATTGGAGATGCACAGAGACAGGGTTGCTTATATACATAGAGTCACTTCCACGGCCCCGTCCTCCCTCCACCGCCATCTCTTTCTGTAAATGAGGCCTTCATACACTAAAGTTACACCACTGTCTGTGGTCACCCATCCCCAGGTACACCAGTCTTCATGGTTCCCATAGTAACCAGCTGCTGTTTGTTAGCCAATAAAATCTCAGTCTCTATGGTAACTGGGTGTACAAGAGCCAATCTGTAAGAGTCTGTGGTCCTTGTACTTCCAGTTTCTGTAAAGGAATGATGAACCACCCCCACACCCACAAAAACCACAAATGCCCTTGGCCGCTGTGCATCCGGGAGCGACACCTGCCATCAAAGCAGGCCCGTCCTGGGTGACTCAAGTAAATATTGACATTGGCACTTTATGCACTTCAGTAACAGGGGGAATGGCTAGAGAGAGTGATGAGAAGAACCAGTCGAGCAGCCTTTTATCGTTGATTTTCCTCTTGTAAAAATACATTCCCCACTAAAGCCTGGCCTCATCTGCATCGCCTCCGAGAGACAAAGGGAAACACCTCTCAGAAGGCCAACAGTAATCACATTGAGCCCTGTGGGTCTGTGGAGGAGCCATCAGGTCACTGCTGTTCTCCTGATTTGAAGAGAGCCAGGTGGTTGGTGAGGGAGACAGGGAGGATGCCGGGGAAGGACAAAGGAAAAGAGAGAGACTGGGACAAGAGAGGACCGCGCGTTAGTCCTCATCACATTCATGCAGAGGTTCTTCACATGCTGAGTCCTCCCGATTATTTCTCTCCTCGCCTCGTTGTCTGTCCTTCCTCTTGGTGACTGGCAAGGTCCCATGGCAGGAAAAAACTACATCACACTTATGACTGGTCGCCATGTGGAGCGAGTGTGTGGTCGGCAGGGGGATGGTGGGCATCCGCACACACACTTCGAGGTGTTGTGGGAGTGTGGGATGCAGTGTGTGTGTCAAGTGTGTGTGTTTGGCTGTGTATATGTGTGTGTGTGTGGGTGTGTGACTGCATGTGTGTGTGTTCACAGGCCATTGCTATTGCGGTGTGTGAGGGGAGGTTTGGAGAGCTCCACCACTCCGGCCTGACTTTTCCCGATGACTTTAGGGGCACGACGCAGCAGCTTCTGGGCTTCTGTGAACGCTTCGTTCAGCTCTTTCTTCCACTGCACAAACTCCGGATCGCTCTGCAGAACAAAACAAAAAACACACACACACATAAAGGGAACTGCTCTGTCTCACTGAGGCTGATCAGACAGGTAAACCATGGGATGGCGGTCCTACCTCACACTGCAGCACAAACTGCTTCCCTCCTTTGATGCGCAGCAGGATACACTTCTTGTCTTTGATCTGTGTTTCCTCCACCGACGAAATCTGCTCCATCGTCAGCAGGTTTTGCTGTGAACAAAAGTGACCAATCAAACGTGCAAATGTGGAGTGCACAGCAGGCCAGACATAATGATGCATCATGGCCACAGCGGACTTCCACTCCAGAAAGCAATGGTTACTGCAGAGAGGAGACACTAGCAGCTTAGCTGGACTTGAGGCTCGACTCCTTGTAAAGACCTGACAAAAACCAGTGCCAACACATGATGACAGCATCAGGCAAGGCTTTGAAAGCTGCTACTTCATTTAAAGGACCCGGTCCCCGCAGAGGAGTCGGCCTTTATTTACAGGCTTGAACACGGTAACTACAGGCCGTGTTCAGACCCGCTGTCGGTCGAATGGAGCCAGCTTGTCAATATAAGACAGCAGTTTGGAGATTTGCTGCTATTCAACAAATAATCTCTGTATAAACTGTGAATCCTTTGGAAAAGCACTAAGGTCAGTTAACGATTAGATCCTGGTGTCGTGTGCCAACAAGGTGGTCTGGCATAGAACTGGGAATAATCGTTTCTCCCTCTACAAGCTACACCTGTCACTGCGTTTAGTCGCTTGTTGTGCACCTCTACAGCTCTTGCCTGAACTGAGCAGCAGTTCCTCAGAGGGTTTTAGATCAGCTGATTTACTTGATGGATAACTGCTGATATTGCAGAAAACATCTAAACATGACATTTATGGGGCAGACCTGAAGTTAAAGGGAGCATGTTTTCATTATGTCTATGCAGATTTATGGATGTTTATCCTGGATGCAACCTCTGAAAAGAAAGGGAGCGGTGTATAATGGATGCTAGTTGGAGTCCAAAGGGTTAAATGGACAAGGTCTTACTTTTGAGGACTTGCCCTGAAACGTTTGCAAGCAGCTCTGAGTTACTCTTGTTCATCTACAGTGGTGTGAAAAAGTATTTGCCCCCTTACTGATTTCTTATCTTTTTGCATGTTTGTCACACTGTAATGTTTCAGATCATCAAACAAATTTAAATATTAGTCAACGATAACACAAGTAAACACATCATGCAGTTTTTAAATGAAGGTTTTTATTATTAAGGCAAAACAAAATCCAAAACTACATAGCCCTGTGTGAAGAAATGTTCGCCCCCCTGTCAAAACATAACTTAACTCTGGTTTATTGCACCTGAGTTCAATTTCTCTAGCCACACCCAGGCCTGATTACTGCCACACCTGTTCGCAATCAAGAAATCACTTAAATAGGACCTGCCTGACAAAGTGAAGTAGACCAAAAGATCCTCAAAAGCTAGACATCATGCCGAGATCCAAAGAAATTCAAAAACAAATGAGAAAGAGAATAATGGAGCTCTATCAGTCCGGAAAAGGTTATAAAGCCATTTCTAAAGCTTTGGGACTGCAGCGAACCACAGTGAGAGCCATTATCCACAAATGGCGAAAACATGGAACAGTGGAGAACCTTCCCAGGAGTGGCCAGCCGACCAAAATTACCCCAAGAGCGCAGCGACAACTCATCCAAGAGGTCACAAAAGACCCCACAACAACATCCAAAGAACTGCAGGCCTCACTTGCCTCAGTTAAGCTGAGTGTTCATGACTCCACCATAAGAAAGAGACTGGGCAAAAATGGTTTGCATGGCAGAGTTCAAAGACGAAAACCACTGCTGAGCCAAAAGAACATAAAGGGCCGTCTCAGTTTTGCCAGAAAACATCTTGATGATCCCCAAGACGTTTGGGATAATACTCTGTGGACAGACAAGACAAAAGTTGAACTTTTTGGAAGGTGTGTGTCCCATTATGTGTGGCGTAAAAGTAACACCGCATTTCAGAAAATTTGTTTGATGATCTGAAACATTACAGTGTGACAAACATGCAAAAAGATAAGAAATCAGTAAGGGGGCAAATACTTTTTCACACCACTGTAACAGCAGCCGTTTGAGGAGGGCGCAAGGAGTTGAGCACACACCACTGAGACTGAACCAGGGAGGAGCACTACAGCTCTACACAGCTTCTGGACAAACACAGCAGGGACCTGGACCTGGTGTTAGCACTCACCCCATCTCTCTGCTTTTTAAAATGGCTTAGCCACTTCTCCGTCAGCACGAGTTCAGGACAAACAGACAGACATATGTTCACACACAGCAGCAGAAGACCCGCTTCAGGACGGACAGACATCCACAGAGTGAAACTCACCCGTGACTCGCCCTCGCACCTCCACTCCACGCGGTTGGGGAACAGATAGAAGTATCGGCGCTGCCACTGAGTCAGGAACGGGTTCCCCAGCTTCAGCATGTACCCGTGCATTATGCAGTCCTTCCCCAGGGCGTAGTCTGCACACAGACACACACGGTTAGATACCTGCTGGTGCACTGTGACAGGGCTGTTGTGTTTGTGATCTGCTGTCTGTCAGCCTCCTCCGCCTGTCCATTATCATTACCCTCCTCATGGCCCAGCTGCTTGTTCTTAGCCCTCTTGCGAGCTTCGTTCTTGTCCGTGTCCGAGTTGACGGCTTCGTACACCGTCTCTGCCACCTCCTGCTGCCAGCGCTCTGATATGACCAGAGGAAAGTTCTTGTACAGCTCCTGGTCACTGTCCAGTAACTGAGGGACAACGACAGGAACATTTAGCAATGACTCTTCTCATGTGTTGAACTGTTAATATCCAGCATCCCACTGAGCCCTGCTGCTTTTGGCCACATGCACCTGACATCTTTTGAAAAGTCTGGATTCAAGAGCACAAACCTGGCAACAATTTTTAACTTAAATATTTTAACCACCCCATTTGGATCAGTGAGGGCAGAGTAAATATTAAGGCCATCTCTCAGTGTCACACCGTACTACACTACAGTAGAGTGTGGTGTAATCTTCATGGTCTCTAAGACGTTGCCTGATCAGTTTCTGTCTCGTGTTATTTATTGTCTTGCAGACAGTCACTTTGTTCTGAATGGATTAACATCAGACGACTGGAGCTACACTGGGTCCTTCTTGCACCTTAATGCTCTCCCATTACTAGACAGCACTTATGAAAAAGATTACTCCTGTGTTAATGACAAGCACTGTCTGGGGAAATGTAAGCAAACTCTTTTGTCTTTTATTCCTCTGCACTGAAGTGTCAGAGGGCGAGTAACTGCTACTGCAGGCACATTAAAATTAATGAGGAACGAAGCTGCTGCTCCAGGGGAACCAAAAAAAAAAACCATCACAGGGAGAAATGTGGATTTATTGATCAGTTTACTTTCATCTATCACACAGAAAAACCTGAAAACCTCACGCTTTCCTTAGAAAACGACAAAGCACTAATCGATCATCAAAATAGTTTGGGATTGCTGATTTGTTCTCACTCAAGCGTATTTTGAGGGTAAACAAATAAAAGGTCAGATTGGTTGGCAAACAGTTTTATTTATCAATCAATTCATTGCTTGGTCTATTGATGAAAAAAAGTGCGAGAAATGTTTGCGACAAGCTCCTAAAAGTAGCAGCTGCTGTTTCTCACTGGAGCTGGAGATGTCGCGGTAGCTAGCTAGAGCTGACGAGTATCTGACTTTGGAAATCTGATTTTTACTGGTCTTCAGCAAGCTACTTTTTCCCTTATACTGAAAATGCACTTATTTATGTTATGAAGATACTGTGGCAGGTAGTCTTCTCCTCCTGCTGAGCCCACATCCTGTTATTTGTGACCGGGTATAAAATGCTGAGGGGAACACGGTGTACAGACAAGTCCTGTGGTGAGGTAAGTGGGTAATAAAGGCAGCTTATGGAGTCTGTTGTACCTTGATACCCTTGGTGTCCTCCTCGTCGAAGGAGCCTATGTCAAAAGCATCTGCAGCGTTCACCTCTCCTCTGGGAGGGATTAAAGGAGGAGAGTACTAGAGAGAGAGGGAAGGAAGAGAGAGAGATGGCTTTCAGACGGGAACAGGAACAGAAGAAATGGCAGGAGGGGAAACAGGGACTGCGCACTGCTTCCTGAAGTGATGCGGTAACCATAGCAACTGTGTCCATTGTGGCCTATGAACCCATGATGTGACCTGATGTGCTGCTCAAATTAACCAGACAATTTGATGCTTTTTATCCAGAACAACTTCAAACCATCAACAAGCCATGGGAACCAACTGAGGTACTGATTTCTTGGCCTGACCATCCATACCTTAGAGTTACTCAGACGCAGACATGATGGTGTCCTTTTTGTTCAGTTAATTGCCTGTTTTTTCTTTAAAGCCTGTACCAGTAGCTTTACATGTTTAGACCTTATAATATATGAATATCTGTAATACATTGACCAGAGGGAAACAAAGCACCTGGAAAAACTCTTTTAGGTCAATGCATTTTAAAAAGAACAGTAATAACAGTACAATTACTGTTACATATTTATTGTTGTAATGAAAATACACAGGATGTGTGAATAAATAAACTTTAGAAAACTACTGGTCTGGAACTGTTGATCTGAAGATTCCTGCAAAAATAATCAATTCTTACACAGGAAATCGGTCTAGATTTACGCTGACAAACAGTTCAAAAAGCATCAGTCAGTGCTAGAAACAACAGCAGCAAATCAATCACTCCACAGTTTGGTGTTTGATTAGGCAGAACAGACAGACTGACCAAAACAATAAGCTCACAGGTTCACTAAATAAATCTGAAAAAGCCCGTGGCACAGAGAACAAAAGATGATTCATGGAGCAGTAAAACTCACTCACCTTCTGGAGGTACACCTGCTGCCAGTCGATGCCTTTAAAAAACTGATGCTCCTTCACCTCCAGGGCTCTGCATGTGTGACAGAGAGAGAGCGATACTGACGGAGGGTTTCTCACCAACATTTCAATCTTCATTTCAACACTAGGTGGTAGTGTTTGCCACACTACTGCCCTCTGACTAGAACACACACAATCCTGCTGTTTAACCAAAAACCCAGTGCAGACAGTGATCCGTCACTCCGGTTTAGTGCTAAGCCGATGACAAAGCCGAAATGACAGCACTGGTGAAATTAGTTATGAACTCTGTGTCTCTTTCTATCGTCGTCAGTGGGTCACAAAGTACAGCACTCGTTATTTTCTGCCTTAATGAGCACATGTAGCAAAATGTGATCAAATCATTTGCACGCCTGTGGTCATAAACAACTGATAATGGACAGAGGTCAATGTGAAGTATCTGTGTGTCATACCCTCGGCCCTGGCAGCCAAGCCTCTTGGATACGTCTCTCTGAAGCAGTCCCTCCAGCAGATCTTTGAGCTCTGCAGTGAAGGAGTCTGGCAGCTCCACGTTCTGCAAGAGAAAGAGGGCAGGAGGAAACAAGGGGCAGACGCCGAGAACGGGGTGTTTGAAAATAGATCAAACATCATTTGCACCTATTACTGAAGAACAAAGGTTGTATAAAATATCAGAGCGTGGTCCACCTCATACTAAATTAGAGTAACTGCGACCCCTCAACACCCCCCCTCCAACCCCCCATTTTTAAATTCACTTCTTTTGTTTGCATGACCTCTTGAAACTGTGCTGGCTGGAACGTGTGTTCAGAGACCAACAGCTACAGCTCGGTGTAAGAGAGCACAGAGCAGATTCTGTGATGCTTCTCATGTGGAGTCTGTTCACTGCGCTCAGAATAAATGTGTTCGTTTAGGTCAACAAAGACCAACCAAGAAGAGCGCCTGGGTCATTTTTAATTTTATTCAATTTGGCGTTGTCGGCAGGACTCCAACACAACTGGACTTGGGGTTTTCACTTCCTGTTGTTTGATCCTTGGCGCCACTTGGGCATCAAAAGGAGAAGATCGTCAGAGGTAGAGTGACTGAAATGCAGAGTGAACTGTTTAGATACAGGATTATTTTTTAGGAGAACGTGCAACCCGTGTTGTGTACGTTACTGACAGAAGTAGAACCAAGAGGCTGCCAAACTGTTGAAAGCAGTGAAGAATCCGAATCTTGCCTTGGATTCACAAACTCCTGAAAGTCTTCAGTTGCACTGAAGATAGTTAGTTTGGGGTTTGTTTTATAAAACTTTGACTGTTTCCAGGTATCTGGTGATCCATCTACTGCATGTATTACTGTCCAACAGTCACTGCAGATCTGGAAATAAAACGCGTTTGTCTCTCAATGTTGGTGCTAAAACTCCACCTCAGCAGATATACTGAACTCTATTTCAGAAAAAAAGCACTAACATTTTATAATACTCAATGTTTTGCATGAAAACTAAGTCTGTATTGTAAAAACTGCTGTAGTGCAGTACAAACTATAATGTAGTATTGACTGGAACTTCATGTACCTCAAAACCTGCACATCAGAAACCAAAGAGTCTGTTGATCAATCACATTCAGAACGTGCACGGTAAGTGTAACCCACCTCCAGATGGTGGACAGACCACAGTCTCATACAGAAACTAATTATTAAATCCAGTGATACTGTTTGAGAATATCTGCTAGGCCAGACACACAACAGTAAAGAGAGCGTATCGACTGGTCAGGGCTGTTTCAAAACCTGCTCATGCTCCTGTCATGTCTTGTTCGATACGATATTTTCCCACCTCTCGGGATAAGATGTGCTTCATGTGCATCAACTGCTGTCATTTCCTGGAACCCTGACTGTTTCTACTCAAAGCTTCCTGATGCAAAAATGTTTCAAGCCACAGCTGTTGCCTCAAAACCGACTGTGCATTCGTGCCTGGTTCAGTCTGATCATTGTTGAGGAAGTAAAACGTTATTGACAGCCACCTTCTGTCTTCAGCCCGCCCCCCCCAGTCCTGTTAGACTAGAGCAGCCAGATTCTTGGGCCAATCCACTTCCTTATCTTCACTGAATCGTATCTACTTTTGTCCAGAAGGCTGTGCCACAGCAGTGACTCTGAGGAACGAGCGTCAGGAACTGTTTATCGTCACTAACTCAATAGAATTTATGACATGAAGCCACTAAGCCTGTCATTTATTCTCTCAGTGACCAGGGTGTATCAGCTCCAAGCCCCTTCACTAGGCAAGGTGAGTTTATTTGTGTAGCACGTTTAAAGTACAAAGTGACTCACACAGAAAGTGCATTCACAAACACAAGACAATATAAAATCCACATTTAAAGAGGATTTAAACTGTTAGGCCTAGCCAGATGGAATTCATAGGACATCGGTTTTGCTCGATGTTCATCTTATGTCAAAAAAGGGGGAAGCTGTGGTAGAATATTCTGAAATGTATATTGTCAAATTATTGATAAACTCTCTTCTGTAAGTAATTGAGAGTATGCTGTAATAGCCGGTAGCAGTTCCTGTTTGCACTGTACCCATGGACGTACAGACAATTGTTAATGGGAAACTCTGACGGAAAATTAAAAACCTGTTGATTCTCGGGCAAGTGTCCGTTTCCACAGTTCCTAAGTGGATTTACACTCCTCTATTTGTGAAGGACATGGGAGAAAATGACATCCTCGCTGCAGTCACACTGAATTTAAAAATGTTCTCATTTGACTGAGCTGTGTGTGGTTTTTAAGTCCCACTGCAGCTCCAACTGTTGACTACGGGACAAATCAGTGGCCAACCTACAATAACTAAGCCCTTGCCGTTTTTTTTAGCCTCACATCTCCGTCTCGCTGACAGGCTTTACTCGGCTGTTTCATCTGTCGGGATCTGTTCCATCCCTCCTTCTCTCCACCTCTTCCTGTCTTGGCTGCTCAGTGCTCACCCTGTTCACTGCTTCTATTGTGTTTATGTAATGACACCATTCATCACGTTTAATAAACACAAAGACATATAGAGCAGCTATTTTTAGCTTGGCCAGGGCTGAATCACAGCTTATTCGCCCCTCTCTATCGGCCGCTCTCTCACACACAGACAAGGATTAAAGGGATGAACCAGATTAAGTGGCTGGATTAAGATCCTAAACTGGATTTATTGTGATATGAAAGATCATACTTTCTCTGTTTACAGGTCCTGCTCAGCCGAATAGCGCCTGTCTCTGTGTGTTTGCGTGTGTGGGAGGAAGCAGCTACCCTTCGCAACTGCTTCACATCCTGACAAACACATAAACCGACACAGAGACCTGGACGTGTTCCACTGATGGGCAACTGCTGCTGCTGGCAAACCGAGCGAAGAGGAGCAAAGCTGTGGTGAAGACTCACTTCACAGTTTGTTACTGTAAAGTCAGTCGAGTTAAAACAACACGTCTTCTTTGCCGAACCCTGGATGTGAAGACAAAGTCACTGGATGTGCTCAAGGGACATCGTCCACCCCGAGTGTCTGCTGAATCTGACCAATGTGACATCACAAGGCTCAACAGTACATTCTGCCAACAGACAATTCTAATTAGGACAGGGTGCCAAGCCTCGATGCTTCACTGGTATAGCCTGAAATGTGTGTGTAGCGCTGCCTATCCAAAACCTGAGGTTATTTATGTCATACCCCCTGGCCTCTTAAAAACAATGATGCTTGTGCTGTTGGCCAGTTCTTGTTCAAACAGCGGTTTCAAAAAAATGGGTCTTACTTTAGTAGAGCATGGCCTCAGGAAACATTGCTCTTTATTCATTACACAATGATCTGGAAACGTGGCGACACCAGCAAAGTGAATCCTGACGAGGCACAAACAGGCAGGTTGGAAATAAACCTCCAGGTGAGACCGATTTGTTTAGAAGAGAAAACAATGGCAAATGATAAAGTTACAGCCCAACCAGTGCCTTGTAAAACTCCATCAAAGTCCACTTCCTGCTCCAGCTTTGACCTACTGAACTTACTGCAGGTGAGCTCAGGCTGTTTTCCTGTCGAGTGCTCATGTTCACCTACACACAGGACTGAACGGCTATCAGCTTTTATATCACAGCTGTGTTTTGAAAGAGAAAACTGTACAATGGTTGGAATTATAACTCATCATTAACAGTGACTCCACAAGCTGAAACAAGGTAAAGGTTAAGACAGCGACTGTTGATTTCAGTGGCTACAGTGAAAACTGTGACCGGTAGAATAAGTCTGCTGTCGTCAGTGAACACTGGATCCACCGACGGTGTGTGAACTGGCCAAGCAACAAAATAAAAGCTCTTGACTGCTGTCTGGTTAAATAGCTCTCTGCGTGCTGGTGTCTGTCTTGTTCATCCTTAGCCAAAGAGGACGATTCACTTCTAACTCATGTTCAGAAAGCTGGGAACATCTGCTGTTAAAAAGACCCAAGGGGCAGGTCAGAGTTGGATTTGTCTAGTGTAACCGACAGACATTTGATATGTGTTTATTATTTGATATGTGTTCTTTGACAAGTACAAGTAAATGACTATGAAGTTGCAAATACGCATCTTCTGCAGATCGTGGGGAAAAAAAACAAAAACCACTCTGCACGTTCTCCACGGTGACGCTCGAACATGTGAGTGAGGCAGCAAGAAGCAGAGCCCAGCTATGGATGGAGATGAGCTGTAAAACTTCAAAACCCACGAAATTCTTTGTGCATTTTGATGTCTTTCTTCTTTTAAAGTTTGCCTGGAGCACAGATCCCTGCCTCCCTGAGTAAACCTGTGCTGGATGTAGCTGTGAATCCATCTGACCCCAGGGGTGTACTTTAATTTTCCAGCTTGGCTGCCAGCTCGGTTTAGCTAAGCCAGGTTTCTGTCATATGCCTCATCTCCGTGTCTCCCCATGACACAGCAGAGTAAACAGACAGCCGAGTGCTGGATGGCAAACAGAAGGACTAATAGACGACCCTGAACTTGACCGACAAAGACATTTATCTCTGTCGAGAACGTGCAGGGAAAACATACTCCACCTGGCACCAGAACATGGCTCACACAGGTACATAGGTGTCGTGTAATTAGACTGCACCGGGGATCCTTCCACTATTTGCTCACACACAATACAGTGTGCACAGGGATATAAAGATCTATTTGCATTTCATATGACTGTAAGGTAAACACAGACCCAGCCCATGTGTTCAGGGTTAAATAAAGACTCATACTTTATAATGTGTTTACACAGAAACTCCTTGCAATGTGTATCCACCACCACGGACACCTTTGTTAGTGCTGCCGACTTCTAGGAAGCCTGTGGGGTGTAGACGTGTCTTACCATGGTGAGTGTCATGCGATCGATCTCATGTTTGTCTTTGGTCTTGTGCTGTCTGAAGGGACTGTGCCTACACAGGAGAGAGAAGAGAGAAGAGAGACAGCGACTCACACTCTTGACTGCAGATGCGAGGGGGAAAGCCCAGGAGGAGGAGACGGCCTCGAGCCCGGAACAAATCACACACATGCTGCCAATCACACCTTTCAAACTCCTCATACTTCAACTGAAGCAGCAGGTTCACATATATTAACAGATAACACTACAAATGAAAAATGTCTAATTAGACATTACCTAGACCTGCCTCAGTCTGATTAGCCACCTGCAGGTTCAAGCGCTGGCGTGGAGCTTTAAGGGGGTTTGAGTGTGGTCACATCCGCGATTGGCACAAAACTGATTACATCCTACGTGCATGTGATCGCCCCCAAATGAAAGTTAAGAGTTGTCACTTTAACCTCGTAGTCATTGGGCCTGAACAGATTTTTCTGTACCGTGTCCCAGCTGTGCTTAGTGTTTTCTCTTCACAGCTTGTCCAGACCTGGGGTGTTTCCCATGTCTCTTACATGCTCGTTCTTTGGCTCTCGATATCGGCTCTGACAAGCGAGGAGGCGGCTGCTGGAGGAGCCATGAGCGATGAACCGACACGCCATATCAGAAATCAGCTGGTGACTAGACGCTTCAGATGAAGGACCAGAGGAAAAGACATCTCATGCCGTTAATACCCTGTTTCCTTGAGTCCTCTCTCTCCTCGGGACTAAGCTGCAATGAAGGGAACGCCGACCCATAGAAAAAAACCTGAGAAACACCCCTGCTGTTCGAGTCAATCCGTCTTTCGCAATGAGAAAAAGAAAACCACCAGTCTGACCTGAAATCATAGCACCTTAATCTGAATGAATGTGGAGGTTAAATATGAAACCAAATATGTCAGAGCTGAAACATTCTGTTCTCCATATCAATATTATCGTGGTTTTTAATTCAGAGTTTTGTTGTTAAACCTTTTCTCTGATTATTATTGGAGTATTTCAGCACAACAACTCAGAGAGTTCAGTAGCTGAACTTGTCCGGCAGCTGCCACAGGCTCTTTATGCAGGTGTGTAACATCCACTGTCACCTACTGTAGGCTGTAATATCCCCACCTAATCCCTCCGTAAATCTCCCTGAGTGCCTCTCATATTAGTCACGGCCCACTTTCCCTTAATATGTTTTTAGTTTCTAACATTGTGTCAGATGATTCCCTCCTCGTGTGGGGGGCCGTCTCAGGACACTGCTGGGATGAAACCTGGTAGACAGCTGTACCGTTCATTAGTTTTAAACCCCAACACGACTAGTGCTCAACTTATCTTCTCGTCTGCTGATTCTGAGAGCAGACTGGAGGCTCCACAACGGGAAAATAATCTTTGTCAACATTTTGGGGAATGAACTTTGTAGACAAACGGAAGCAAAGCAGGTGTCTTCCCCCTCATGAAGGGCTCTACCTCAGGTTTTGTCATCTTTAAACATATTGAGAATGTATTGTCCATTTCTAGTCAGTTCTCAGGTTCTGCTAAACCTTTACAGTCGGAGCCAGCATGTGGGCTACAACCTTAGACTGACGGGAAAAAACATGACTACACTTTGCTTTACTTTTAAAGTTTTACAGAGAGGATTCAGAATTTTGAGCCCAAGTGTTGAAACGTGCAGCCAACCTTTCACCAAAGACCAACACACTCCATCTTTAAAGTGTTCAAACACACTGATCCAAACATCAATGGAGAGACACGTCACACACACTCTTCTCTTTTTCTCTGCTTGCTCAGACCTAGCAACTATTACACACACACACACTTTTTTTTTTACCTGATTTCTGACCTACTGGGCCAGACCTCTGGCATTTACACACTCCAGATCAAACACACACACACACACACACACGAACAAGATCAAACACACACCAGACAGACGGTGAGTTGGTGAGAGCTGCAGAGAAGGGGGAGAGTAGATTCAAAGAGGCTCACTCAGAGCGGCAGGAGAGGTTTGAAAGCAGACGGCAGATGAGAGGAAAGAAAAAAGCTGCAGTATTTACCCTCGGAGGAGTTTGAAGAGCATACAGCCTAAGGAGAACCAGTCGGCACTGCTGTCGTACGCTGTCCCCTTCTGAAGAACCTCTGGAGCCATGTAACCATGAGTGCCACTGCAGCAAACACACCACAGGGTGACGTCAAACACCCTCCTTTGTTTTTACACATGCATGAGCAGAGACACACACTGAAGGTTGGCAATAAAATCGGCTGTTATTGTTCCCAACAGTGTTGTAGCTACTACAGCTTCAAAGAGCTGGTTCTGTCATACGCCACACTGCACTGCCAGTTTAATATCTTGGTTTTGAAGTTCGATTTTGGGCTTTTAGCCTTTATTTACAGTTCACAGCAGAGAGGCGGACTGCAAACAAGGGAGACAGAGAGCGCAGGGGAGACAAATGTCGGTGCTCGGACTCAATCCCAAGTTGCACATGCACTGCGCTGTAACCACTCTGCTCTGGAGCGTAACAATATCAGTTTGTTATATCAGTATTATTTTCCTGGTGTTTGTTAAAATGTAGTTTAGTTCCTAACACAGACAGCTGCTAACGACCTGTCTGTCTGCTGTTATATGTCAGTTAGGATGTAAGGAGTAAGAAAGGAACTAGTATCTGCAGCAGTGTGTAAACCGCTCACTACACAGTAGATCAGTCCAGACTAAGGTGGGGGTTTAGCAGCATTTGATCAAATCCAAGTCCAGTAGTGACTAACGTTATAACTACAACAGATTCAGTGTAGATCTGTGAACAGGATGCAGATGTTTAGTGGGAGCCACTAAATGAATGAATACAGATTCATTTAACAACACCTGTTGATATGAACTGTACAACAACAGCTGGAACATAATTTGCTTTTCACAAAACCCTTGACCCAAATAATGGAGCTAAATGACTTTCACATGTGGATTTGACCTAAGTAAAAAGTTGTACTGAAAGTGCTGTGATCAGCTGATCATTTCTCCGTGCTGACACAGTTCACTGGTGCAAAACCTTTCCCCAAGAGGAACCAGGGTCTAAATTAAGCTCCAGGCCCAGCAAAAGTCTCCGCACTCAGGGGCTGGTACCTTGTGAATGATCAGGAACATTTGCAGAGCTGACTGGTCAGGTACGCCAGTCCCTCCTGCAGCACTGTTACACACTGCATTTTAAAAATGTTTTGCATGTAGTTAGTGATAAAAGGCGACCGTAACAGATTAACTTCACCTTCACAGGGCCTTGACCCTTCTGTGGAAATGAAATCACCAAGTGCTGGACAAACTTTATCTTTTGCTAATAAAGATTAAAGAGGAAATGTGCAGTGTTTGATAGATTTGTTAGTATCAGAGCTTAACAAGTGCTGGTACTTTGCCAGGAACTGGATCCAAAATGCAACCCAGCACTAGTTCATGTTGACCTGCTGTGAGTTTTATTCATTCTCCATCATTAACATTTTATTTTTACTGATTAAACACTTGTGGCAGTCCCATTCATCCAACGTTATACCTGCTTGCCATCACGTTAGCACTTAGCTCAAAGCACCACTGTGCCTCACAGGCTGCAGACTTTCTCCTTCATGTATGAACCATCTGCCGATTAATGGGTGATCAGCTGAGCAACATCCTTTTCTACTTCTTCAGCTGTCATACAACTGTGCCAAGCTAATGAGACTCAGCAACACTAAACACAGCTAAGTGCATGTGTAATTATTACTGCAGCCAGGGCTCAATATTTAAGCTCCGCCCACCTCCCCCTAGAGAAACAAATCCCAGGAAAATGGGCTTCAACACAGACAGGCGCACTTACACACTGGCGTGGGGTTTTTTCTTGGAGAAGTCGCAGGCCAGGCCCAGGTCGGAGATACGGACGTGACCATGTTCGTCCAATAGGATATTCGCTGGCTGGGGGAGGACACACACAGGCAGAGGTGATATTGATGCAGAACAGGAGAGAAAAGATCAAAAGCATCAGAAACGATGTCGGAGACCTCACAAATTCTCGTCTTTGGTTTTGATTTCCACTCACCAGGAGAGAGTTCTGTGTGGACACAGACAACAGGAGAAAAGCCTCCTGTCCTGGTTATCCTCCACTGTTTGGCAAAACTGTGACTCACTTACTCTCGTTCCCTTCCTACACCTGAGAGTAGTATCTGCATTGCACTGCACTGTTTATCAAAGCCCTAAAACTGTTCCCTGACGTCCAGCGAAACAGACCTATTATTATGGCAACCAGTCCAAACAGGGGAATTGGAGGAAAAACAGACTGAAAACATGGCTGATGTGAAACAGCATCTGTGGAGGTAGTTTGTGGACACCAACGCTCTGTAGGTTTTGGTGTTTGTGAGATTTGATGACAGTAACAAAGAAAGAATGTCACCAGACGTCCTTTAAAAGTTCCCCGACCATTTCACAGGTCATTCCTGAATCATAGCAGCATGTCTACCTTGAGGTCTCTGTAGACGACGAAGCGGTTGTGCATGTGCTCCAGCCCCAGGATGATTTCAGCAGCATAGAAACGCATCTCCTTCTCGCTGAACACGCCGTGCTGAGACAGGTGGTAGTGCAGGTCACCCCCTAAACACACACACAGATAAAGACACACAACAGAAGACATCAGCGTGACCTTGTAAGACCTCATGCTTGAATCAATATGTTGATCATCTCCTCAGGGGAGAGAGTGAGAATAGATGAGACTTTCTGTGACTCTCTCTGCAGCAGCAACTGTCTCAGTTTTAACATATATTGGCTTGACTCTATCTTTAGCATAACCGAGGCTGAAGCAGTGCCTTACAGTGCACCACATGATGATGACTGTGCTGACTTTAAAAGGTGACTCAGGCTCTGATTAGGAGACTGGCTGAGTGCAGCCTCTGATGAAGCACCAAAACTGGCTGCTCGCTCTTAAGAGGAAATACTTACAATTACGTGCAAGTACAAAGAAAGCTGATATCAAATGTTAGGAAGGTTAATACAGGCAGGTCACTGTGGTGTGGTGCATTATCACTGAGGTCACAATCCCATCAGCTCCTGATTCTCTGGCCAGCGACATGCTGAGTAATCCAATCTCTCTGTCTCAGAATAGACTAACTGGGGCTGGAGTTTAACCTGAGGTGGGGGTCACCTCACCGTTCATGAGGTCCAGGATGAAGCAGAGCTTGTCGGGGGTGTGGAAGGCGTACGTCATACACACGATGAACGGACAGTCCTGGAGAGACGGAGAGTTTCAACAACTGGAATCAGAAACCGTTTCTCCGTGTGTTTTCTGTAAACCCGTTAACTAGTTTCAAACTAGTGATTTACTACTATTAGCGGTGGAAGAAGTACAGGGAGCCTTTACTCAAGTAAAAGTACCTGTACAATAGAGTAAAAATACTCCATTACAAATAAGTCTTGCATTAAAAATCCTATGCAAAAAGTAATGAAGTACTCATTCTGTAGTCAAGTACTATAATATCACAACATAAGCAGGAAAGTAGCAGCAGGTGAAGCTAGTTTGATCTACTTTATATACAGTTAGCATATACACTCACCGGCCACTTTATTAGGTACAGCTGTAGGCACTTCAGTGCAACACTTCCACGTTAGACAAGGTTCTCATTGTACAAGATGGATCACATTGTTTATGTACAACCTTTATCTGTAGAGTAACTAGTACCTTTATCAGTAGAGTAACTAGTACCTTTATGTGTGAAGTAACTAGTACCTTTATCTGTGAAGTAACTAGTACCTTTATCTGTAGAGTAACTAGTACCTTTATCTGTAGAGTAACTAGTACCTTTATCTGTAGAGTAACTAGTACCTTTATCTGTAGAGTAACTAGTAACTGTGTTAAATAAAATGTAATGGAGCAGACCTATAGAGCATCATGGAGAACACTCACTCACCCCTGTACTGACTAATGACAGCATGATTCTCTCATTGAGTGCTAGAGTCTCCCCCTGCTTCATCTTGATCCTCTTCTTGTCCAGACACTTCATGGCATACCTGACAATAAAACAATTGCATGTTAGAGCTTCTTCTCACTTGTATCCATTGGCTGTGTGTGTAATTTGCCTTACATCTTCCCCGTGTCGGCCTTCCTGCAGCCATACACCTCTCCAAAGCCGCCCCTGCCGATGATCCGATGGACGCTGAAGTCGTTCATGGTCAGCTGGAGATGGAGAGAGGAGCGGGCAGACTTAACAGACGCAGAACAGGAGTGGAAAGTACCTTTTTGAAGGATGGCACACTAAATGTGTTTGGTGTGGCTCAAACTGATTCTGGTGGTGTGTCTGAGTTCAGTTTATTCAGGGCTACTGTAAAAGCCATCGATCAAAGTCTGGTGCAGATAAAGCAACTGCATCAAGACAGCCTGAAAAGGTAGGTCTGGCCCGCTTCCTTTTGGGTGTGAACTCAAACCACATTGGCGCCAGGACTGTGAAAGTAGTTCACCGAGTTCACCCAGTGTGACTTCAGCATGTGACTTTGGTCACAGCACAGCAGGTAACCAAGCCTGAGGGGGGCGCCCACGACCAACCAGGAACTGACATCAATTTTAATATTTCATTATTTTGGCTCAAACTACTACAACACCCATGAAACTTGGCTGCCATTGCTATGGAGACGGGGCCAGTCAGAGGCCTGAATGCAAAACGTTCCAGTTGAAGGACATGGTAAATCTGAAGCACATCACAAATCAGTGTCCATAAATTGGCTTATAAAAATGCTCCTTATGTTGCAGAACCTGCCTAAGAATTATGTTTTTAAGTAATCCAGTGATAAGTGTCTGGTCATCTTGCAAACAGCTAACTCGGTATACTTTTAACAGAGACAGACTGAAATGTCCGTCTCCCAAAGCATTATGGAAGCAGTAATTACAAAACAGTTACCTAGCAAACAGAAGCCAGACAGAAAAATTAATAGGAGAGCTGAAATCAATTAACTTCTGTGTTGCATGTTACTTATATCCCTGGCCCACTCTCCTCACACTAAGCAGATATCTGCCCTGTGGACATACAGACTAAACCTAATCCCAGTGTCAGACTTTGAAAACTGGTCTGGACCACATGAACTACAGGAGTAGAAGTGATCTGGACTCACGTGGATGTTCAGCTCCACGTTCTTCCACTGGCAGAAACGAGTAAATTTATCACTGAGGAGGAAATAAGCAGAGAGTTGTATGTGAACAAATGGTGAAAGTACTACACACAGGTCCCAGACCTCCGCCTCCATCTCCCCTGACTCACCTCTCGATGAACTTCTGGAAGATATTCCCTCTCAAGCTGTCACAGATCTCCACTATGTATGGCTGCAGAGACACACACACACACACACACACAAACAGCAGCTCAGCTCCAGTGTTTATCTACAGCGTATCGCCGCCTGCTCCAGCAACTCGCTAACTATGTGGTAAACATTCCTTACAAACGTGTGTGAATTTAACTTGCATGCACTGTTATGACTGTGTGGTCAGTCCCCTTTTTAATCGGCTGCTGTTAAAAAAACTCCCCCTGAACATTCATATCAATCCGTTTTGACAACTGAGCCCCGGAGACACTTCTATGATCCCGCTGAA
>NW_018128226.1:109619-111624 GCF_001952655.1 Monopterus albus | reverse complement strand
ACTGAACAGCAACAAAATAAACAGGAGACACTGGCAGGCTGATGGAATATCCTTGGAGAAAAATTGTCACTCTGACTTCTGTTCTATGCTTAGAGCCATGCTGTGGTGTAAAAGAGGAAACTGTTACGCTGATTGAGCCGTTTCTTTTTTGTCTTCATTTCATTTTTCTAGGTGGTCTATTGGTAAGTGATGCTCTACACTAAAATAATTAGCTCAAGTATAAATCTGAAAATCTGGGCATTAAAAACAGTTGGAAAACATGAATGCACACTACAGAGCAGGGAAAGAAGCAGCTTTAATATTCTGTCGACAGAATATTGTCATGACAACTTAAAAAATTCAAGTATCATCTTAGAAATCAGCAACTCAACAATGAACAAGATGAAGAGCTGCTGATGTCGATGATGTGGAAATACTGTGGACAAGGCAGTGCCGAGCAGGGCCAGGCTACTTCCAATCATGACAAAAATGATGTATACTCATGAACCTGTCAACAAAAATGGGAAATACTACGAACGAGGCTTTCTGAAGCATCACCAAGCAGTGAAACAAGTCTTTTAATCAGGGGTGTGTTTATCCTCACTACTGCATCATCTTAAATTAAACTATTAAATCATAGACTGCACTATGGCTGCACGATATTGGAAGAACATGCGATATGCGATACGGGTGTTGAATATTGATATATCGATATTATTGCGATATTTAATATTCCCCTGAAGAAATGGTATTTTCATTATCTAATCGAAGAAATACACTTTAATGTGGCAAAATACGCAGGCTATATGTATTCTGATCGAATTAATTGTAATTCAGGCTAACTATTATGTGGTGCGAACAAACTTCACAAATACTACTGCATACCTGTTGTAACAAAAAATAAAAAGGCATTACTCTCAATCATTTTATTCACATGTAACCATGTGTACAACATGTAATTGCCAAGAGCATCTGAACCAAGAGCTTTAACAGCTTTGAAACAAAACATTGCCTTGCTTGCCTGGTTTTCTATACATATTAAATAAATAAATAAAAATATTATAAAATCTTAGAAAACATAAAGTGCCCAGACTGTAAGTAAATTAGTATTACATCTTTTCAACATTAATGTAATAGCATGTAAACAGGAAAACGTAAACTTGTATTCAAACTCTATTTGTGCCTAACAATGTGAAAACAATATTACTTTAAGTTTTTTGCCAGAAAAACGAGCATGTTGACTTTGGTAGGTTTTAAACAAGTGCGTTGGCATGTAACATTTCCTGGTGCACTAAAAAGTCTCTCTGAAGGTGAGCTGCTTGCAGGTATACAGAGGTACTTTCTAGCTAGTTTGCTCAGGTGTGGGAAGTTGACCTGATGGAGTTGCCACCAAGTGAGAGGGTTCTCCTCAGTGTCTACTGTGGGAGATACCAGGTAGCTGTTGAGCTCTGCCTCTACGGAGTGTGATGGTACCACAGATGAAGGAGCTGGGGATGTTTTGAAGAAACTGCCTAAGGATTTTTTGGCCTTCTTTTGGATTGCTTCTGATGGATCCATGCTGTCATCTTGATTGCCTGCGTTTTGCTCCTAGAATATGAAAATATGAAAATTCTGTAAGTAAAATGTAGTTAGTAATTTGAATTTTTACTTAATCACAAATTAACATTTACCTTTGGCATAAGTGCTTCAATTTCTTTGAACTCAACTTTGATGTTGAGGATCTTGTCACTGCTGATGTAGCCAGCTTTGAATCTGGGATCCACAAAGGATGCCATGTCCAGAAGTTCTTGAGTAGCTGGGTTGTCATACTTTGTGTTCATGTAGTCCAGGATCTTTTTCTTTATGCACTTTGTTAAGTCACTGTCTTCGTCCTTTGCAGCAAGAAGAGAGGTGTTCATCACGTGTAGGACCGGTTTGACACATGAAACACTCACATCTCTTTCAGCAGAAAGGGCATCTGTGAACTCTTGTAGAGGCTGCAGTGCCTGGTTAATGGACTCCAGAACATCTAGGTCTTGCCAAGTGG
>NW_018128226.1:93962-108892 GCF_001952655.1 Monopterus albus | reverse complement strand
GACTTGGGAGAAGTAATTGCGCGATGGCACTTGGTATCTCCGGTCCACTTCCTTCATTAGATCCAAAAAGCCCTCTTTGCCCACGGTACTAACTGGGATCATGCATTTGGCTACATAACGCGCAACAGCTGCGGTAATAGCTTTGTGGCGCTTCGACGTTTTTTCGTAAGGAGTGACACTGGCAAAACGTTCATTAATGGTTGTCTGTGGATCGTTTTTTTGTAACCTGCCCTCACGTTAGTAGTTTTGGGAGTTTTAGACTTGAAGACATCATATAGGTTTTTGTGGTTCCGCTCCATGTGAATGTGTAGATTTGTTGTGTTTCCTCTCGACATTGCCACTATTTTCCGACATGACTTGCACAGTACCTGTGTCTGTGCTACGTCTTCTCTCCAGAAGCCAAAATAGTCCCATATTTCAGAAGTGCTATTCTTTTTGGGCACACGTTGTTCGTTGTTTTTGTCCTCGCTCATTTCCTCTTCTCCCGCTGCTGCTGCGAGTCACTGTGCGCATATGGGTCCGCTCTAGCCAATAGGAGAACAGTATCTAGGGGGGTGGATGGCTGGGTGCGTTAAGGTCGCGTCTGATTGGTCAAACTCAGATAAACACCAAACATGTGCAACAAACGCATAAAATACTATATGAAATTATTAATTTATCGCACGTCTTTGCGATACGCATATCGCACATACTATTATCGTGATAACGATATTTTTTCGATATATCGTGCAGCCATAGACTGCACTGTCATCTGTTGTATTTGTCTTTTTATTTGACTTTACTTTTTAAAATCCTATTAGTGTCTTTATATCTTCTTACGGTGTGTCTTATGCAAAGCATTTTGAAGTGCTCTGTTATTAAAAGGCACTATACAAACAAATGTACCTTGCAGAGTGCAATCTTCCAGCAATTAGATCCACCCCTGTGCTCAGGACCCAACCCAGCAATAAAGTGCAACATTACTATCTGCTCTTACTGACGCTGTGCTGAGATACGAGCTCATCTCACTCTGCAGGATTTATAGTTACACAAATGTGCTCAAAGCTTTTTGTTCATTTGTTTATTGATTAAAACAGAATTTCTGTTTGTAGCTCAGTTGGTATTTTTTCATGTTCAGGACTTTTAAGGTTTAGGGAATATTTACTCTCACTGGGAAAGATTTTTTTTTTTTTTTTTTTTTTTTACTGTGAAAACAGTGATAAAGCCTTTTGCGGCATCGTCCAGTGCTGTGTGCAACGGTTACTGTGTGTATGTGCACATGTGTGTGTCACTGTCAACCGGTACTGATCCCGGCCCAAATTAGCTGTTGTGCTGAGTATCGTCTATTTCTAATCACATTAATCTTCACTGTTTCATACTGTACTGTATGAATCTGAAAGTAACATTATTAATGGGAGATGCAAATAACACGAAACATGGCTGAATTTCATGTAGCTGCTTCGGTTTCAGGGCCCTGCGAGCTGCTGTGGCCAAGTCTAAACAAATCAGCCATTTTGAACAGTCAATCATATTCTCTGTATTTTGTGTTGCTAATTTAGAAACAAATAGAACAAGAAAAAAATGATGTGCATTGTTGTGTTGTGCTGAAATGTCCTTTACCTGGAATAGATTTGGGGGAACCTGCTTCTTGGCCAAGTGACTCTGCACATGGTCCACTGCTTTTTTAGAGAATGGCTACGAGAAACAGGGGAATAGAAAAAGAATACAGTTTTACCGGTAGTTGCAGTTCTGCTTTCTGTGTGTGAGGATGTGTGTTTCCTAGTATAACATGACCAGGATATTAAACTGCATTGAGGCTGCTACTGAGAAGACCGGCATGCATGTGGGTGGTGTGTTTAATAACGTCCTGCCTGTAGCTAGCAGCGAGCACTAGCTTTGCTTTACTCTTGCCTTGCAGGAGGACAAGAGCTGCACAGTGGCGTGTTTGTTGTGGTGAATATGAACAAACCTACTTCTAGAGGCAGTAAATAATATGTGCATGACTGCAGTCTGGTGTTCATTGCTTTTTTTCTAAAGAACAAAAGTGAGAAATGTCAACTTCTAACAGAAACCATCTATGAGTTGAGTTCTTTCAGCCACAGATGTTGCAAACTCTTTACACGCAATGAATGTGGAACAGTGCTGCCTTTTTGTGTGTTATAGAAACATTCTTTATGGTTTTGTTCATTTCTAAAAATTTTTACCCTGCCGATCATCTCACAACACTCAGTTTTAGCTTGTGACCCACTGGGTGGGAGACCGGAAAGACCCCTGCACGGAGAACCACTGCACTAGCAAACCACAGGCTCCTCCTGTCACCAGGTGCATGCTCCGTTCCCCTGTACGTGACACAGAGTGCATCAGAGACACGGTGTGGCATCCTCACATGTGAACAGGACAGGAGCTCCTTCATGATGTAGCCGTCATAAATCTGCCGGCTGCGGCTCAGCCTCTCCTCCTCCGAGTCCAGCTTCTCATAGTCCTTAATCTGAAACACAAACACGAGGTTATCTTCTACGTCAAAACAAAGCAAAGCGCTTCCTGCGAGGGAGAAACCTGAATGAGTGGGATTACAGGCCTAATCTCTCAGCCATCCCATCCTGCTGTTTAAGCCCTATGCATGGGACACTTCAGACTTACTTCTTCATAGAACTTGAGCTGTGGCACGGCCTCGTCGATCTCGTTCAGACAGAAGTCCTTGAACAGCAGGAAGCCTGGAGGACACAAAGAAGAGAATCAGCCCGTGCTACTAACTGTTTTACAAACCCTCCCTGGTGGTTGCAGTGAACCTGGTAGGACTGAGAAGATTCTAGAGCTGTGTATTAGTTTTGTGTCAGGCTCTGGAAGTTAGCAATGATGGTAGATCTGCTGATCCAGCACTCGCTCTGGTTCAACACGACAGGAGCTGCCACTGTCAGCTGATGCAGCGGGATGCGTCTCTCGCCGTTTGTACAACAGAACAAATGTTAAAGAGAAATGGGGTGAAAGGCACTCAGTTATTCCTCCACAGACCAGCACTAAAAGCTACTGTGTGTGCTCACACTGCAACTGACTGACCAATAAACATGATCTGACCTTAGGTCAAATTCATTCATGGATGTTCAATAAAAATGTTCCAGAGCCTCTGTAATAGATGGATCATGGGCAAGTTTCATCGGCAAAAATGTCAAAAGTAAAAAGAAAAATGTCACATTGTTCAAGTCCAAATGTACCCGAGTCGGTAGTGGGATTAGAGGAGTGTAGGCAAAACTAGATGTGTGAAACATGACCTTTAGCATAAGTAACAGGCATTTTCACTACTTTCTGATAACACTAAACTAAACAATCATCTCATCCTTATCAAAATTGCTCCAGCCCTGTTTGAGATGAGAGGATATTAGAGCCGGCAGTGGGTGATGTTTTACCGGTGGATCATCCATGTGTCAAACAGGCACAGTAAACAAGTGTAACACCACATAAACAAGAAAGAAAGGCCGCTCCATTTACTGTATTAGCTTTACTAAGGTTCTTATTAGGGCTGCTACAGTGGCTGATTCAGAGCCCACACACACGCACGCAGCTCATAATGACAGAAAACGCACCAGGCGTTATTGACTGTGCTGCACTCACACACCAATGGATAAAAATCTCACAACGTGTAGTCACATCCACACTCATTGAAACATTATCTGACCAGGGTGGGGGGTAAAAATGTGTCCACGCTGGGTGCAGACATGAGTCGCGCTGTTGCCATGGAAAGTGCCTCCATGTCTACTCGCTCTATGTGTATAATGGTGCGGAGACACAATGAAGACATACAGGAGACTGGGTCGACTGAATTACGGCGATCCCCCAACCCCTGCAGAACGTCTGCCACTATAATGAGCTATGCAGGAGCAGGTACAGGCTGCACGCCACTGAGCAGCGGTCGCCCAATATGGGGTTTCAATGGCTGATGCTGATCTTTTAGAGAGCAGGGAGGCCAAAGGGCGTAATGTAATGCTGATATATACATGTTTTTGCAGATAAAATAACGACAAATGAAACATCTGCTAAACATTTATTTACCACATTCATTATGAAAATAGTCCCAATATTATTTTAGACATCGGTCAATGTTAATTATCTAATGATGCCAACTGTCGGCCTGATTAATGGCTCCATCACTACCGCTGAGACACACAGTGTTTGCGTGCATCGGGATCCTGTCTGTGGCTTTACATGATTAGTGCAAGGTTTTAGCAAAAACACACTTGACAAGATCTCACTCTTGACCCGGATCACAGGCCTGCTCGGTCACTCTAACCTTGCTGATTGTCCTGTAAGACAGTGTCAGCACCATGGGCAAAAAGATGAGGAAGTCAGCAGTTCTCAAATAATGCTCCAGTGAAGAAGAGAGACCGCCAAGACTATCTCCTCCGATCAGGTCGCTTCGTCCTCCTCTCAACAGAAACCCTATCCAACTACCAAGGGTCTGCTTTGCAAATCACAGGCATGTTAGAAAAAATGAAACTTCAGTGCTGGAGGTGAAAGGACCACTCAGTGACCTGAGGAGATGCTGGGCCTCGTTTTGAGGATCCACAGCATCTGATCAAGATTTACTGGCGCAAGTGGTGTCTGGGTGCGTTCGTGTTCATTTCAGTAATTTGATGGTGAGGAAAACGGTTCAAGAAGCGAAAGAGCTGTACTTGATCTCCTCGTTAAATTGGGCGCGACATGCAATCTGTGTATAACCTCGCATCCCCTTTAAGAGACGAGCGAGTTTGAACGTTTGGCGGGTTGCTAGCATACTGGCGGACTTGCCAGGTCGGGCGTCAGTAAAATTTTCCACTGAGCAAATGGATCTGCTCGTGCGTGAGGTGAAGGCGCACGATCACTAATCAAAATGTATCGATGTGCACAACGCCCAATAAACACAGTCATCTTTTTGTTTTTTTAAGTGTTGCATGTCGTGCGCAGCACGTCCCAGGGTATAACAAGCACAGTGCATGAGCACTGTGCACGCACTTGGACAGGCACGCATCACAACAGGGTCAAAGCATCCCAATGATGGCTTGACGCTCTGAGTGTGCCTCAAACTGGCGCGCCCTTGTATTAGCAACACGGCCAAATTTACCTGGACATCTGGACACACCTGCCCAGCGTCAAGTCGACAGACGGTGAAAAGGTAAAGTGATGTGCATGTCATGAAAATGGTAATTGTGCAGGTAGGAAATTAGGAAACAGACGTGCTACCCACACCGCACGCCATGTGTTTATTGCGAGATAAGGCCCTGTGGCTCAGTGGGTAGAGCCGGCCGTCTCCTTACCAGAGGATCGGCGATTCGATTCCCAGTTGCTCCAGTCAGCGTGTTAAAGTACAAGACTATTCACCATTAGCCAGTCGAGAGAAAAGTACTCAGCAGCTGGTCTGATAATCAATTAATAGTTCAAATCACGTCTGATCAAAAATGCCAAAGATTCACTGGTTTCAGCTTCTACAAGTTGAGGAAGTGAATGTAAAAGTCAGTATCTCGAGGTTGCGGAGCACTGGCTGCACAAACCACTGGCCTTTCAGAAAACTAAGGGATCTCTCTCATGGTTTTCTGACATTTTTAAAGTCTAATGATTGATTTCATTGAAAATATTTGCTAGCTATGGCCCTAATCAGAGAAAGCAGAGAGATGTGTATGGCTTGCCATGTCGCGCTGATGACCCTGTGGAGATGTACATTATACAAATTTAAAACTGGTAAACACAGAGAAGCCTCCCTTCTGAAATAACACAAGGGAAACCATTAGAAACCAGTTTGTACTCAGGCCTGTTTGGCTGTGCAGCTGAGACGAGGCCTCTGCTTCCTTCTGAGAATGTACAGTTGTTTAGTTACAGAAATCAGCTGAGGAACAAAGAAAAACTGAGTTTCTTAGCTTTTAAAAAGTGGCTTTTATTTCAGTTTAGTGGCCTCACTGATTCGGTTTGAGGCACACTCAGAGCAGAAGCCATTTGTTTTGGGCCTCGAGCTGACCATCATCAATTCTCACTTCTTCCCCTCTGCTTTATCTCTCCTCCAGACGCGATGCATAATTTCCCCTGTGATCCAACACTGGCACTAAAGCTCATACAAATAAACGTGCTCACATGCATCTGCACATGATGTATGTACAGAGTGGAGCACATCCTTTATAGGAGGGCGTCATTATTTGCAGAATGGGTGCTACTGACAGGCCTCACACACAAACAGGTTTCAACACTGCCAACTAAACATGCAGGAGAGGTATTTAGAGAGCGGGTTGGAGGGCAAGATGACTCCAGGATGAGCTTTAATCACTGAACACTTCAACACTGCCCCGCTAATTCAACAAATGGCCTCTCCCAGTGCAGGCAGACATTCACACACACGGTCCTGCAGCCTCATTAGTGAGATCATCTGAACATGGAGCACTGGAGATCTGGCTCCAACACAGAACCAGAACTGAGGATTTAAAATGCCAGGTTCCGATCCGGTCCCCTTATATCTGCATCACCACTGGCACACTGGCCAACGTGTGTGTGCCATTTTTTATAAACGGCAGAACTCAGTGAACAGTATCCAGAGCGATTCATCAATTAACCTGCTGTTTATTTTCTAGATAAAACAATAATTTAGCTGATTAATCAGAAAATTAACTGATAATCAATTAATCAGAAGTTATTTCTTTAGTAAACAGAAACATTTGATGGTTCCAGCTTCTCAAAACTGAATATTTATTGCATTTGTTACCTTGATGCTCTGGAAACTAAATATTTTGGGGCATTAGAAAAAACTGTGACAGCATTTTTCATGGTTTTATGGTGATTCACCGATTAATCAATAAAATAATCACCCAATTAAGTGATTATGAAAATAATTGTTAGTTGTAAATTGTCACTCACAATCCCCACAATGTCGTCTTCAAACCAACAGCCCAAAGAACCCAACAGCAGCCAGATCCTCACTTTGGAAAATCCTTTTCTCCCGATCAACTCATCAGGTCTGTAAACCGTCAGACAGGACTGGAGGAATTGGTACTTCTGGATAAAAACTGCCCAACAGTTGACTCAGTGATTGATTCGGTGGTTCACTGCCTTTATATTCTGCTCTTCCTTCTCACTTTCTGTACGTTCTCATCAACGTTATCTCCATGGTTTCGCTCTGTCTATTGCTATTATCTCAGGACATGTTGGGTCAAAGTCTGGTCAAGTAAAAGCATCGATTACCAAAGCAGAGACTTTCATTACCTTTCACTCAAACACATTTCTGCTCAGTGGTGACGCAAATATTCCCAGTTCTTCCACAGAGACTGTTTCTGTTCAAAGTGAGCAGATAAAATTATCTCAGGATATGTTGGGTCAAAGTCTGGTCAAGTAAAAGCATCGATTACCAAAGCAGAGACTTTCATTACCTTTCACTGAAACACATTTCTGCTCAGTGGTGACGTAAATATTCCCAGTTCTTCCACAGAGACAGTTTCTGTTCAAAGTGAGCAGATAAGCAAACTGCTGCTCCTCCTGAGGTGAACAATAAGAGCGCCGCTTTGTTTCGGACACAGTTTCTTCTTAGAGAAGGGTCACGTGAGATGGGGATGCCTGTGTTGCATTATACATACACTGACCTTTACTGGTGGGAGCAAGCCAGCACCAGCCTGACCACGGTGTCTGTGCATGTACTGCACAATGTGACGTGACATTAATTCCACCACAATGTTAAGAATTTTTCCAGTCTCGCTTCTCTCCAGTGATCATCAGGTGAGAGCACAGAACATCACAACCTGCTGCAATTATGCTGATCACAATTTGAATTGTGAGTTTATAAACTGGATTTTTGATCCAGCACTGGCACAGTATCACAAACAAACCCACTCTATAATGACTGTGACAGCATCCATGCGGTGCTTGTTTTCCATGACTGTGTTCCGAGCCAAGGCAGATTTTCTCGTTTTTCACTTCCTCCTCTTCCAGACTTACAGCACAGTCACTACATGTCCTGGCACGTCATATGTTTTTACTTTTCAGGGTGAGTTAGGCTGCTCAGATATGCCATCATCCAGCATGTAGGCAGCACTCTACACATATCTGGGACAGTTTACTGTACAGGGTCAAGGTTGTTTTTACTGTCTCCCATGAGAGTAAACCGTCTTGGACTGAATGAATTGCTTCAAAGAAAACGACTTCAAAACACAATCGCAAACTGCTCACAAAAGACGTACTGTAAAAAGTCAAGAACTGTAATAAATCACATGCATAAACACATTTCACTTGCAGTCCTGCAGCCTAGCACTAAAAGGCTTTATATTAATACTGTGTATTTATATATTAAACAAACATATTTGGATTTTTTTAGGCTGCGTGTGCAAATATTTAACAGATGGCCACAAGTTCATATATTCAGAGTTGGACAAAGCAACTTGATTAAATCAAATTTTTGGTTCTGCATGAGGTGTAAAATGTTATTACAACAATGTTTGCTGTCAGTCAAAGTAACAGTTGCTACATCGGCTATCTTGAGACACACAAAAGTCCCATCAATTGTGACATAACCGCAGAATACACACAACAGCTGCAAGTTGATGAGACTCACTGCCTCTGATTGACTCGTAGTAAGTTTAACAGTCAAATCTTCAAAAGAATGAGACTGAGACACTCACCCGCATCTGAACATACATGACAATGACAAGTGCAGGTCTTTGATTAGTTTTGCTCAACTGTGTCATAATGAAGTCAGTGATAATTTACTACTGAATCAACCCCAAGCTTGACACTTTATTTATGGGTTGTGTCGCTAAGCCGTGACTGTGCTTCTTCATTTCATGGGCTGACAAGAGTTTGAGGTGTTCCAACCAGGGCTCCCATCATGTTTTGGGTGAAGCAGTGGTGTGAGTGTGTCTTGGTACATGGGTGAAGTCTAGCTTCTGTCATCACCCTGAGACCATTTTTACTGTTTACTACATATAATAATGTGCTCTGATGTGCTGAGGATACAGTATACCTGTAGTTTTGCACTGCAGGTACTAGTGTTTTAATGACACTCAAACATTTGAACCTCTTCCACAGACCTCACAAGATATGTAGTGACAATAAAGGAAGAGCCTTTTGCCCCTTGAGTTAACCTCGAAGACAGCAATTTCCCTATCCATCACAAAGATTACATGAGAATTTGTAATATGACTGGTCAGTCTGCACAATGAACAATCACCTGCATTAATTCTGATAGAAAAGAAAATGTCTGGCATTATGAGGAGATCTGAAGTTAACAGGAGCGTCTTCTTTATCTGATTTCTGTGCAGACTTAAGGACATTTATCTGTGATGGTCATTGCAGAGACAGCCATCACTAGGAATACAAAGCAAGCCTATTCCAGCAGAGTGTGTATGAATGACCTCAACCTGTAGATACGCTGATGATCCGCCAAGACAAACCTGCTCAGAGCAGCAGATGCTTGTCAGCTACTGCAACCAGCAACAAACTGGCTTCTCCAAATTCCCACGTTACTAGAAAGAAAAAAACAAAACTACAACTTCAAAACCAAAGCATATATAAGCAAAGCTCACGTGCAAGCATTTGCTCATTCCTTTGACTATAAATCCATCCTACACATAACACATTGCATTCCTGAGGTCAAACAAAAACATTACCTAACTAATAAAACCGTCAGTACAGGCTGATCAGGAGGTCGAGTGGCAGAAATTAACCAATTCTCATCCAGCATTTATCAGGTGCACTGTGATCAGTGCAGCAAATACTAAGCTGAATGTCTGAACATTTAGCATTTGTTTATGAAACATGAAGAGGCAGAGAAAAGATGAAGTATCTTCATTGGTTCCATTGAAACCCAAAGATACTCAGTTTATCATGAGCAAGCAAGATACAACTTTGCATGACATGAACAATAACTTTAAAGAAAGTGTCAGTGTCACATAATGTTTAAAGACGCTTCCTTTATGATGATGAGGTTGTGCTAGCAGCTGACGTAAGAAGTCATTTATAAATGCACTGAAAGCCCTTTTAGGTATCAAGTTGTCAAGACCGCCCACAACTTCATCACTACAGGACACTTTACAAAACTTGAGAGTGAAATGCCTTATCCTGGAACAAAGCCTGCTGACCTGACTCAACAAGCCCACAGATCTCGTCACTGAACACACCGTACTAGTGCTAATTTAAGCAACTTGCATTAAGCAGCACCTTGAAACCTGAGACCTGACAGAAGTACACATGCCCCCACGTACTGAACCAGGCGCCGCCTGTGGAGACTACGAGCACAAAGTGTGGATTATACACGCATACATCTGCAGTCATCATGTTAAACAGCTTTATCACATCCACCTGCACATCCAGTCACAAGCAAGCCGGCTGCATCTCAAGCAATATTTGGGACCATTACCATCAACCCCAACACACTGGCTGAAAGTGATGTGGGCTCCAACAGATGGCGAATATGTCGGCTACTGTCATATTTATAAAAGATTTGGACAAAAGGCCAGTATGAAGCAGTTCAAACACACAGTTCAGGACACAAAGACACCCCGTCTGAGAGACACATGGTGAATTCAAAGACACACTTGTTGCTAGTGTTTGCAGAGGGGGAGATGGAGGAGGAGCAGGGGTCAGTAGAAAGTGGGCAACAAAGCAAAAAGCTGACATCTGTTGCTTTAGTGTGTAGAGAGGAGAAACAGTGAGCTAGTACTGTTACCCACCATGGGCAGCAGTACTTACTCCTCTGATCTAGCATTGCATAACGTGCTCACAATACAGAGGGGAAAAACCTAAATCGATGCAGCACAACCAGATAGATCATTTTGATACTCCACACATAATCTGGCTAGTCAGTTCAATCCAAGATTTCGCCGCGTTGCATTAGTATCAGCTTGTGTAGCCTGCAGGTGCCTGGTGGGTTCGCTCCTCTCTAACGCCACTCGCTCTTTTAACTTATACAATGAGTCGTTTTCAGGCCCAACCAATGCAGACTTAAGTCACATTACTAAAGGGCATTTATCAGACACCCTGCAGCGCCCTCCGGAGTTCACTAAACGCTTTGTGCTACATCTTCTCACATGCAGTAAACATTTTTGGCAGCACTTTATCATTTGAATGACCAAAGGGAACCGACAGCATTTTGGGACTGCAACTAATGATTATTGTTGATTAATGAGACAATTCTTTCCATGATTCATCAATATTTTTCCCATAAAACGTCAGAAAATTGTGAAAAATACTTGTTTCACCTTCACTTGTCTTGTTTTGTCCAAAATTCAAAGATGTTCTGTTTAGCATCAAGAAAAGCATCAAACCCTTGAGAGGCCAACGCCAGGACATCTCTGCTTAAATAATGTCACTGCAATACCTGAGAGTATGAGCTGACTGAAGTTAATTACTGTCAATCATAGGACAGTTACTGTGCTGCAGTTTGTAGTGTCCACTAACTCCAGCCAAGTGGCATCACATTCCTTTGACGTGAGGATAGTGTGAATCATGATGGATGAACAAAGGACAGACGTGAGAAGGACTGGAGGCGTGGACAGTCTGTTGACATACACATCCTGGCTTCTAGGAAAAATGCTGCATTCTGGGAAAAAGAAAGTCTCCAGGCTCTTCCCATTTACAGCTCTCCTTTAACACGTCCTCTCCATTTTCTCTCTCCAACTCACATCACTTATTTTATTCCTCCTTTAATCAATTTCATTTCTCCCTGTCGACAAGCAAATGCAGCAGTTCTGGTCAGGTTCCCATGGCAACTGCAGTTGCTAGGCAACACACAACTCTCCATCATCCATTCCAGAAGTCTGACAGATGGAGAGGGAGAATGCCAAGGCAAAGAGTGAGAGAAAGGCGAGAGAGGGAGGGAAGACAACGACAAAGAAGAAATGGCTACAGAACGGAACGAGTGCGCAGCGGAGAGGTGGGGATGATGTGATCCAAATAAAACACAATAACCTCACCAATGGTTCTCTCTTCATACGGATCCCCTCCCTGCCTCCGATCCCACACAGGTCCAGACAAGGCTGAAACAATCGGACAGACGCCAGAAAAATATTCTGATAATCGATTAATCATTTTAGTCATATTTCAAGCACAAACTGTGACAAACGCACATTCCCAGCAGGAGGTTCCAGCTTGTGATAAAGGGCAGGATTTGCTGCTTCTCTTTGTCATTAATACCAAACAACCTGAAATCCTTTGGATCTTTTACTTTTGCTCAAACAAAACATCTGTAGATTTCACCTTGGATCCTGTAACGCTACTATCTTAAGATATTTTTCTGACATTTCAAAGAGCCAAAACGTTTTTGCACATCCAAAATCATAAATAAATAAAATGTTGCTTAGTTTAAATTGTCAAATACGAGCACAGGCATGTGAGACATTTCAGCTACGCCTTCTTCAGTGTGCAATAAAACTGCTGTGCTTTGACTCTGCAACACAACTTCTCTTTTTGTCTTCACTTGAGCAAGTTTTTTTTTACTTCTTTGACATTTTATAGTGCAAATGACTCACAAATCAATAATGAAAGTCACATTAGTTACAGCTCTAGTTTCATATTCTTCATGTACAAACAGGCAGGATTAGTTTTTACAAATGATATTTCAGACTAGAACATCTGACATGTTACTCCTGTTTTAAAAAACCCCTTTCACGCAGTATGGTGATCAAACATAAAAGTACTAATTTACTGCATCTTTAAAGTTTTAACTGGGAATAACGGCCAATATATCAGACATGTGATCATGCAGTGATCGTCTTCTGGCCAGTGTGGATCGAGTATTATTTGCCGTCTTACACAGACGAAGTGAGGTCTCTCTCAGGAAGGCAATCTCCTAATGAGACATCACTGCAACCCAGGCCTTTTCATTTACAGTCATACAGCCTGCATTAGACAAGTGTATTCATACACATTAAACTGGCTCTGAATGCAAAAGCTATTGTACAAAACACTATAAATAAAACTAAGTATGCAAGGTGAAGCAGTGGCCAGTGTGCCTGCTACATTTAGTTTACAGAATGTCCATTTCATAATGGTGATCCTGCCTGACCCTGATGTGGCCTGGCCCATAGACTTCACAAGGAGAAACCCACTCAAAACCAGGCAGATACTGGCTATTCAGCCGGTGTGAAGACCAGCACATCTCCTCCTTAAAATAAGGCCCCAAATCTCACCCCCTCAGGCCCCAGGACAGCAGAGTTCATGGACTGCCAGAGACAGAAGGGCACGTTACAGACAGACTTAATAATAGAACTGGATCTGTTCTAATTCAAGTCCTTGTCAGGATTATAAGGTAAAATTGTAATGATTCAAAAACACTCTCCAATCTCCAGAAATGACTAGTTAACACTGCGTCCCTACTCATGAGGATAAACATGCCAGCAGCACTGCAGTGCCTTCTTCATAACCTTCTCAGACTGGTTGTCATGACAGTCAACAAGGCTTGTTGAGCTCAAGGACAAAGCATGTTAAGAGTACTAAAAGTCTAAACCAAACTGAAAGCCAAGCTTCAACAACTGCTGAATAATCGACCTCCATTTCTGAAGTTAAAACCCTGCAAGCAATGAAAAGAAGTGACAGACTTCACACATGACAGGAGCAGATGAGGGCTCCCTGGGCTCCAACACAGACTGAACAACCTATGAAACCATGCACAGGTCCAACAATTTGAGAATGACCCAGGTCAATCTCCCTCTTAATCCAGTGTAAAATAAAGATCCAGGAGTGTTTTCTGTCAGAATAATCTGACTGATTACCATTACCAGTCATCTTTCTAAGGATTAAACTAGAGGCTATGCTAGTGTTTCTACTGGAAGAACTTTAAAAATCTATTTTACCTATAGAGGGCAGCCAGTCAGATCAAATAAGGCAGGTGGACTGTGGCGTCTCAGTCAAAATCATGGCTGCAGCATTTGAAGTGCACAGCAATAACAGAAGCAGGTGAGTATCAGAAGGAACGAGTCTCCGTGTCCTGCTGTAAAAGGTCTTACCTTGGAAACGTCATGCAAATCAAACAGCTCAAACGGCTGAAATGTTTTAAAAATAGGACCTAATTCTAAAATGGTGTCTAGGCAAGCTGGGCTTTCTCCCCAAATACAGCATGCATAAAAGCTACCAACAGACATCTAATGGTTTGTTGATGGCGTTTAGATAGTTATTAGGTGGAAATGCAGCAGGTTTGGTTTTGTGGCTGCTGATGAAAGCACTACACAGTCACACAGTGCTGTTTGAGTGAGATGGACAGTTCTCTTGTTACTGAGACACGCAAAGCCACACATTTGCCATTTAAATGTGTACAGTACACAGGTTCTCAGCCGCACAACTATCGCCCTAAGCTGTACTGCCTAATGCGGCGCTGTCTGGGCCTGGAGGCTCTTTCACATCTCACTGTTGTTCGGTTAATGAACTGAGCAAAAGGAGCATAGCGTAAGATTAATGCAGGGTAGAGGCTCAGGGCAGATCATTCAGCTGACGGACTACTTCCTGCACTAACCAAGGAGACAGTCATAACATGTGAAAAACCAAATGAAAGTAACACTTTACTCTCTGTCCGGAACAGGAATGGCTAGAACCTGGTAGTTAGCCAGTTATGCCAACATTTGCAGCTTGTATTTGAGCTGTTAAAACACTGTTTAATCACTTCTGCTCTGTGGTTTCTGAACAAGTGTTTTGAGAGGCTTTAAAAGTCATGACCTTCCAAACACTTTGTATACAGAGCATCATTCTCACTACAGCCCCACTGCTTCTTGTTTACTTACTGTTCATAGACTATGACTTGACAACTGATGCTCCGGGGAGGAGTTTGGAGCCTATACATATCTATCCATCTACCTATCTATAGATATAGATATATACATACACACACAAATATAAAAACGTGCTTAGTGAATACCTCAGGCAGCAGAAACCAGAGGAACAAGGGAAGGAAGAGCAGGAACCCTCATGGAAGGACAAACCTCTGCACGGTATGTACCACCGTCAAATAGAAGAAGTGGCTG
>NW_018128226.1:75233-93577 GCF_001952655.1 Monopterus albus | reverse complement strand
CCCGGTGGTAGGAGGAACATTGGGGACTTTGGCCCCGAAACTGGGAGAGTGTCTCCAACAGATCCCAGGAACAACATCTGAGATCTCTGTCCGGAAGAGTGCAGTCCTAGATACTGCGCAGGACCCTCAAGCCCAGGCCTCTGGTAGAGGACCTGAGCTTGAAGGAATACAAGACCGCCCCAAAGTGGGAGCGAGCTGGGAATTTATATACACATATATATGCTGAGCACAACAAACAGCACGATCTGCCCAGTCCAATCAGATCCAAGTGATTTGCAACACTGGCCACAACTGGTCCATCAGAGTCAACCTGAAGAACGTTGATACAGCACTAGTGACAAGCGTGGCTGTGACATGTCGTTGCTCTAGGTGGACTAATAGAAATAACAACTCTTAAATTGGCTTGTTTCTTCCAATCAGTAGATCAAAACTGAGTTAGCTGCTCCAACAACCAACCTCTGTGTCTGCTGAAAGTCTTTTTTTCCATAGCCACCGGTAATGAAAGTGAGCATCACTGTGCACACAGAGATCTTTTGACTTTCAGTTGAATTCTGCTTCACATAAGGCTACGTGCTGCAGTTATAGTCATGGCACAATGTTTGTAATTAAGCTTTATACCAAACTTCAAGAGAAACCTTTCCCTCTACATAATGAACAATTTGAGCTGAGCGCCACAAATACAGACATTAACTGACAACAATCACACAAAATACAGACTTCAACTCACCAGTACAGGGACGTCTGTGCAAAGCACAATCAGCGGTGACAGATACCTCAGTTGTTAAAGCAAAAACACTTTCGACTTTATGAGGAAATATTGCTTTTATGAGTGCAACAAAGAAAAACGTGCTCAGCTCCCTGCAACAAACCAAGCCAACTCTTAGACCAGAGGAATTAAGCAGAGGACGACTGCATGTTGATTAACTGGAATGTAATTTCCCAGAGGTGCGGGCACATTGACTAACTTGATAACAAGTGTTTTCTAGAAGACGAGTTAATGAGACCTGAGAGCTGGACTAATGACAAGCAGCAACCAGGCTCTGGCTCCGAGGGAGACGGGGAGATGAGAGCCAGGTAATGGTGTGGTCATAAAACCCATCATCCATTAGCAGTGACGCAGGGCAGCACTGAAACTTTGACTCAAATCAATCAATTAGCTGACAGAAACTCATCAGCAGTTTATGAAACAAACGTGCCAAACATTCTCTGGTTCCAGCTTATGAGATGTGATCGGATTTTCTTACTGTGAACTAGAGATTTTTAGGATGTGAACTGAGAGTCAGATCATTTGAAGACATCCTGCTGAGCTCTGGGGAGTTGTGATGAGCACTTCTGTACCATTTTATGACTCATCAGTTCATCATTATCATTACAGAGCCATTCAAGTGTTTACAGGTTTACAGCAGCTGTGGTGACGTGGTACGGGAACCGACAAACCTCGAACATGAATGGGAGATGTCCTGACTTTGGACCAGAGATGTGAACACGACTGAACAGCTGTGCTGGTGGGTGGATGTCTGTGTTCTGTACAATTCATTTGTCGTCATTTAGTATAATATGGGTGATGCTCAGCTCAAATCTGTCATTACACAGAGGAACAACTGTCTGTTGGTCAATGACCTCTGTGTAAACAGTGATGTTCACATTCATACCCATCAGCTGCAGGAACAGGATTCAGGGGTTTTTGTCGCAGAGAAAATGTTCTGTTTGTTATGCGACCTGGGTGAAACTGAAGAGAACTGTGGATAACGAACTGGGACCCTGAAATGTTTGGCCTGTAAAACAGAAAACAACATGTCCGGCCAACAGTCCAAACCCCAAAGATGTTTAGTTTACAATGAAATGAAAAAAATAAATTAAAGAGCAGCAAATCCTCACACTGGTGAAGCTGAAACATGCCAATGTTTAGTATTTGTAATTGAAAAATGACTCAAGTGATTAATCAGTTACCAAAATAGCTGGCAACTAATATTCTGTTGAGGGTTTCAGCGCAGTTCAAATCATAAAATTCACGTGGGAAGGTCAGTGGATTACTGGATGGGTGTCATAAGCTTCACACCGATGTCTAGCATGAGCACGTGCGCACGCACGCACACACACACACACAGTAGAAGAGAGGAAGTATGGAGTGACGACACAAAGTGTAAGAGAAACAGAGCAACAAGCTTGATGGAGGCAGCGCTGAAGACAAAGAGGAGACAGGGTGAATTAACACAGTCTATTCTCACAGGGCTGCTGAGAACTAGAACAGTAAGTAAACCTAGTAGAAGCCTGCAGGGCGACCGTGGTCCCCTGATACGCCAAAACTACTGGCACACAGCGTGTGTGCTCAGAGCCGAAACACTCAGAGGAGCCAGCACAGAGGCGCTGCCGCCGACTGGAGGGCAGGAGGAAACAGGAAAAATGACCCTCCGCATTTACACTAAACACAAAAAGTCACCTCACAACTAGAGCCAATATGTCTGCAAGCAGAAGTAACGGTGGGGTTATCTGTATTAAACAGTTAATGGCGACACCATCAGAAATTCTAGTCTGGGACATTTGGTACTTCAGGACTGAGTCTCCTGAAGCACCGAATGTCAACGTGCAAAAAAAGGCAATACTGTGTTATTAGAGCAACAGGTGGTTCATCCTTAGCAGAATGGTTTAAAGAAACTGTTGTGTTCGTGGTCAATCCTCTATGTGATCTCAGGACCAGCAACAGTAATGGAAGAACCCCCAGTGAGACCAATAAGAGCACTCAGCTCACCTCCAACCACAAGCAATCAGTGTAGTAGATGTAACATCCAGTGGGAGTACAGGAGTTGCACATTGCTTCCAAGGCTAAAAGTACCACATAGCAGCAACAATGGAATTAATGGAACCACATTGTACTTCGTTTTGTGGTTGGATGACACTGGCAAAACACACACAAAAATACAGTGGTTGTGTGAATGTGATCACAATCAAACAGGACAGAGTTCAACAACTGTTTTATGGAGTTGTCTGTGCAGAGCATTGTCATCCCTCTGCAAGAGAAAGTCATCCAATCACAGCGTCTACTGCATTTCATCAGATTCTCTGAAGCAAAAACACAGAGACTTACCAATTTTCTGGTTGAAAATTTTGTCAAAAGTCAGCTCATCTCTCTCCTCGAGGTACTTCTGCATCACACTGCGAATGCTGTGAACACAAAGTGGTGGGGGTGGAGAGAGGAAGAAGTGGATTAATGTCATTACCAGTTCACACAGCCAGATGCAACAATAAGTGGATGTCAGAGGCTCCGGTCCCATGCTCCTCCACCTCCATCTGTGATCCCGGCCTCACTTTGGCTCTCTCCATGCCACCTGTCCCCTGACAGAGCGAAGCTGCAGGGAGGGAGGGAGGAGGGACACACGGGAGGCTGCGGGGGCACCTGGAGAGATACAAGCTACCCTGGGAACGGGTGTTAATGAGAATGAGATCGGGGAGGACGAATCAATTAGCACCCGCTGTACAAACCCATTAACACTACATCAGCATCCAACATGCATGAGAGCAAGGCGCCCAGCGTTCACCTACAGACACCTTGGCAGGCAGAGACTGAGCATGTACAAGCGAGAACAACCTCTGGCTCCTGGCAGCTAGGTTAGACTTTCTCCAGTATTTACACTGTGATAGTGGGTGTTCTTTTTGCCCAGTTTGTTCTTGTGGCTAGGTGCTGCTGTTTTGTCCTCCATCAGCAGACAAACTACACAGTCACAAATAACCTTTTACCTCCAGGTTCAAGTCCAAGTACATAGATATAAATAGAAGTTTCCTGAAGAAAATGGGTGTGATGGCTGGTTGATAATCCAGTGATTTCTGGATGGCTTGATAATCCTAAAACTGCTGGCTGACCTTGAGCTGCCTTGTGTGCGAGTTACAGATGCAACAGAGTGAATGGGGACTTCAGAACACTTCTGCATTTGACTAAGCACGTGTGCATTACAGCTGGTTAACTCATGAAGGGCACATATCATGATAACAGGCATCTTCACAATCAGTCAAGGTGAAATATTGAGCACTGAGGAGTACGAATGGTCTTTATACTGGCTGAGATGTAAATACACAGCAGGTCTATGGGACTGTCTGTAAAATGCAGTGCATAAAAAGTTAGCAATGACAGCACCTATTTACAAAGAATTATGCACATTTCTACATGTTCAATAGTCTTGGTAAGAGTCAAACTGCTGATGCATAACAAGACTCTTTAAAACCAGTATTGATACATGAATATTATACGTAGCACAGACAGCTTTCTCGTTACAGCCATGCTCTGTAGCTAAAACAATAATAAAACCTACATATCCCTCCATCTGAAATGCATTCTTATTGAAACTTGTCAATTTTGTGATCCAATAAAATACTACAACCTGTACTACAACTGCTACAGTCAGAGCCTCCTAGTAGGTTGTGTGAATGCAACCTGGGCCAGTGCATGCAGACTTTTATAGGAGAGTGGGAATAAAGGGTGGATGCAGCATTTCGACTGCAGCCGCAGCTACAGGAACAAGAACCTAGGAAGTAAACACTTCCTCTTTTAGAGCAGGCCTGTTTGTGTGCCCCACTGAATCATCAGCAGCTGACTCTGGGTTATATGTATGAAGCCATAGCACTTTGGAGCTCTGGTAGTATTTACTGTAAACGGCTTGCCTACTTGGACTAAAAACAGGTACTGGAGGGGCGAAAGTTACCAGTACAGTATGAATGGTTAGTGTAGCTGCAGAGTGTTGTGCAGCTGTGGGTGAGGACACTGGTAATGAAACATCAGGTGCTTTTAAAAAAAAAAAAAGTCAATCTTGTGCTTTGGGTTTTTTAGTTCAGCCAAATTACACAGAACACTTTACTTCACTTATCTCACCGTGCAAACTGTTTGTATAGTATCCCTCTAAGATGTCTTTCACCACCCAATACAATAAAGGTAACCTGGGAATTATGGGTGCCAACTGAATTTTCACATTAAAACCTCAACAGCAACCTCATATTCTAAACACTTCCTGTGTTACTCTGAATAATACTCTGACCGTGCTGCGAACAGGTTTCATCACTTTCACCACAGCAATCCTCAGCAACAGCAGCTTTATCCATCAACATTTGCTTACGGGAGCGGATGACCGCAGCAGACAAAGAGGCTCCTGCTGTGCCGATGCAGTCTGAGTGACAGAACCGCTGCTGGTACACAATGATAAATAAGGCAACATTATCTACAGGGGATCGCTGTGACGCTGAAAATTCATGAGTGGTGGCTCTCACAAGTGTATAAATGTAGCACAAACACTGGTGTTGGACTTTGAGCAGCCCTTCAGTCAGAGAAGTGACATGAAAAAAATAATCTGAGTGAACAAACTCAGAGCTCATTAAACACACTCACATGTGCCATCTTTAAAACACACAACAATCAGACACTCAGAACCAACGTATCTGCTGTAGGTGTGAAGCTCCACGTGCCCACAAAACGCATCTGATTTTACTAAAGAGGAAGAAATTACTGAGCCTTTCTTCGTATTGCGTCCTGACAGCCGCTACAGCATCGACACATTTCTGAGGAGGTGCGCATTTGCTCCAGAGGGAGCTGCAGCAGAGTACAGGGGGGACTGGGAGTCAGTGATCGTGGTCTAACTGCAGCGGGGAAGTCAGGAAACAAAAAGACATTGTGTGCTCTTGAACAGTGACAAGTGCTAGCATGGCTGTGTCCTATGCTAGTACCTGCTATATGCTAGCTGAGTGGGTGGATACAGCCACAGTGCGCCTTGCTTTTGGCTGCAGTCACATATTTCCCCTCCATTATGTCTGCTCCAGTATGAACCAGCTGTTAGCTCACTTAAAGGAGAACACATTTACCTCAAAGCAAACACCATCTTAATAAGTCAAAAGCCTCTTCCACCCTTCCACAGGCAACTGTTGTTTAAACCCCCAAAATCTATGGCAGTGATGACAAAGCAGCACCTGATGCTGGGAGACCCTTACAAGATTATCTAACACACTTATACATCCCCCAGAAACGCCCTTAACAGCATGTCAGTGCATTAGACTTGAGTGACAGAAAATTACCTGGCAATTATCCTGATAACTGAATAAATCGTTTGAGTTGAACTCCAAACATCTGATGTCAGGTTTTAAATGAGGGCACTTGTTATATCTCCATGTACTTAATAAGGGTTACCTGAAAAAAAAAAGCATTCTTCCCTGCTCAATTAAATAATTGAGAAATTATTTGCTTTATGTGAAAACAAAAATAGTTAGCTGCACCCCTACAGTGCTTACATTAAAAGTCTGACTTTTTTTTTTATTTTACTTCCTTCATGATTACCACAACAGACCGTCAACAGGAAAGCTGCTCAGGCCACATAGCTAATTCTGAAAACATGGGCCTGTACTGCAGTAGATACTAGTATTTGTAATGAAAACGTCCCGAAACCCACATATCTACAGTTATGTTGTGTATGCGGTACAGTGCTGAGGTCTGACACGAGTAAGAGAGCAGCAGTAAAAGCTCCCTGCAGCGTACAGGATCCACACTAGCACAACTCATCAGTTCTTCTTCTTTTCACAAGAACCATTTCAAATTTCCAGTCAAGTAAAAGCACAAATACCCTGAGCTGCTGATCTCTGTGCACACAGCGAAACAACACTGTGTTGGTCACCACTTCACAATACAGGAAGTGTGCAGATGTGTCAATATTTAAACACACTAACAGGATGTCACTGACATTTCTGTTGCTGCTCTGTGGGCATGTAATTGAACTGTGTTGATAAAATACCACACAGCACTTAGTGTCAAAGCTGTAACATATTGAATTTTACTTGAGAATTCAATCTGATCCTCAATAATTAAAGATTCAGAGGTCAACTTTGTGTCTTCTCACAGTCAGACAAAAAGCAGCGTCACATCTGACGCCGTCAGTATCACCTAACAAGCTCAGTTCATACCCGAGGACAAAAACACGACCCGATCAGAAAGGAAGAACACTTATTTCTGCCCATTTAAGCCTCTAGACATGTAATTACTCTCTTTACCAGTTAGGCTTTGAAACCTGTTTTTCTGGCTACTGCCTGGTGTGTAGGTTTTAGGAGGTGTCCACGGAGCAGTCCACAAGACAAACTGTGCAAAGCAAACATTTCCTGTTAATTCCCTGAGGCACTGCAATGATTGTAATGTAGTTGTAGTTTGGGTTTAGACACCTTTATTGTTTTTAAAACCCAGCATTTGCCACTGTTTTGTACTCAAAAGCTAAAACAAGGCTACGTCAGTGTGGGCTGAAGCACAGCAACAGTAGTAACAATGTGACTCTCAGGATTTAGCACCCTGTGTGATTATAACACGATGGCACCATCCACATAGATTCTTCAGCTGAACTGCCAGATCATTAGAAGCTGACTCCGCAATTACAAAAATACACCGACCGTCCTAACCCGCTGCCAAAACAGAAATTTCAAAATGAAACACTCATCTGGTTAAAACTTCCGCTGTATCCCAGCTGCCTGAGAGGTCTGCTCTGCATTGGTTGTCTTTGTTACAGTAATGCCTTTGCTCCTGAGGGGAAATATAATTAAAACAGAAGTCAATTCTGCCACCAACCTGCTGCTCTGAGGTGACGCGTGTGCAGCTGATCGCAGGATGAGATAAAATCCTGCCAGCCCTAATACTAACACTGCGATCTTTTCTCGCTGCTGCCAAACGACCTGCAAGAATGAGAAAAGCGACAGAAACAAGCCACTAAAATACTGAAAATGAGTTGAAAGTAGGCAAGATGTGTCTACGAGAAACCATGGCTCCCTGAAAAAGGACACAGGCTGCATGTTAAGAGGGTGTGTGACAGAAGTTTCTACAGAAGCTTAGTGGCTCCTTGTACACTTAACGACAATAAAATTTAAAGAAAATCCTTAGCGGCAATATGACGTCGGCATGTGCCAACCATTGCGAGTTTGTTGCCTAATCAGTTCAAGACATGTAGTCCTCGGGGAAGCCCCGCCAGTGGGATAGTCCCTGGAACTGCTTGGTCAGAAAGTGCCTAATAAGAAAATACTGAATGTCACCAGCCTGATTCTGTGCATGAAGAAGCACTCGATCGAGGAAGATTGGTTTTTACTACTGAGCTACTGCTCTATCCGATGGGGACGGGATGAGTGATATAAGATGATATGAGACTTAATATCACCTCATTTTGTTTTGTAAATCATACAGATGTACTTTTTATGTTTTACTTTGTATTTTATTAAGGGGTGTAAGGGTATTCGCACTGAACCTATTCGGTACAGATGTGTACTGAATGCCAGCTTCAAGTTAACATCAGTGGTTAACATTGGTGGACCAGAGTGAAATGTCCAGTGCAAACAACAAGGCAGAGCTAGCAGGCCCTCCCTTACCATTAAGGTTACAGACAAGTAGATAAGGAGTCTTATTTGCTTCTTTTTTATTTCACTCTGGTCTGCCACTTAGTATTAAACTATTTTACTTTCATTTATTTAACATTTCGTTAAAATTCAATTAAATTCCCCTTACTGTACTGAAAATGAACCGAACCATGACTTCAAAACTGAGGTACATAACAAACTTTAGTTTTTGTGTACCATTACACTCCTAATTTTATTTTGATGTCAGCTTAACAACTGTCAGTCTGTGCTTTGGCTGCTGAGATAACATATTAGCTTGCCTAACACTAGCTAATGTTGCTAGACCGACACGAGCTGCTTTTTGCTGCTTCTGAAATCTTGATTAAGATGATGAAAATACTGCATTTAAGAGTACATACACTGACCTCGTACAAAGTGTCAGTCTTGTCCAGATGAGTGTGGACAGGCGCTAGCTGTAGGTCAGTACAATACATCACTGCAGGGATAAGCTAGGTGAAAGTATGAGGGACTATGTAATAGTCAACTGAGGTGCAATACTCAAATCCTGGGGTAAAATGCATGGTTAATATGCACATGTGTAAATTCTGTTCAGCCAATGCTCTCTTCTCAGACTTAAAGTCGCCACTCTGTTGGTCTTTTTGAGCAAGAACATGACAATGCATTGGCTAATTTTTTTAAATATTAAAACAATAGAGTGGCCTTTTACGCTCTAACAAACCACTTCTGACCGAGAACATGTACTTGAACTTACAATGCGTGTTTACTAGATAAAAGCCAACAGTTTTATTTTATAGTTGATATATGTTGTTAACTACAGCTGATAAGATGTAAAAATGAGGGATGTAGTGAGAGGACATCTTGTGATTTAAGGCCCTCAGTAGCACAAACCCTGAACCTCTGAGACTCGAAGTCCGTTCTCCCTTCACCTCCTGTATATCTTTGTTACGTCTGGTTTCATATGGACTGATCTGCCACGGTGGGCAGTCCAACCTCCCTGCCTCTCATCTCAGCTTCCTCCAGTGTTGCTGTCAAACTCTCACCTCTCTGCCACAGCCTTGGCCTGCTGAGAATGTAGCAGGGCCACGCTATCTCCACTGTGCCACATTTGACTGGCCCCCAACGAGCATGCTCCTGAAAGCCTCACACATGCACAACTGCTAAAGCTGTGTATACATAAAACTTTGTCAGTTTGCACACAATCCCTCTGGTCTTATCAAGTTCAGCTATTTTCAGGCACTAGTTTCACAGATATATGCTCCGTCTTTCATCTCACTCCTCTCGTGTTGGCTGCATTATTCACAGATCTTTAACAAACCATTCCAAATTAAAGTGATTCCTCTGAAGCGCTCGAGCGTGATAATGATATGTGAGATAAGGCTGCACAGGAAGAAATGTTGCCATTTCATCCAGCTATGTTGGATGTGTTATTGTAAGAATAATGGCTTAGCTGCCATGATGACAGCTGGGTCATTATTATTACTCGCAGTAATATGCACATTTGCTGGGTTTTCATATTACTGTCTTGTTTTGGTGTCTGATTTACTCAGCAGTCCATTAGCTGGAGCTCCTGTAGCATAGTGGGCAAAAACAAGAAAAGCTCATATCTAACCAAAAGTCACTTAATAAACCACATTCACGAAAGCAGTATGCCGTGCTTGTTCATCTGAAACCGCCTCTCAACGATGAAGCCAAAGACGGTATGAACTATGCATATGCAGGTAATACACCTATCAGGTGATTTCACCGATTACTGCCTCCTCTCTGGTTGATAACGCGCTAATCAAGTCAAATGGCTTGGTGGAGTCTTCAGTTGGAATGAATCTGGGATTAACTTCTAGTGTCAATGTTCTGCAACACGGACTCTTGACTGGGCATCTGCTGAGGGGCAGTGGCACACAGTTACAGTGCCCAACAAGCCGATCCCGATCAGGCTGCCAGCCAGTGGCACTAAACACAGCATAAACCTGGTATGTATACCCTATCGGTCTATGTGAAGGAGAGCTGGAACTCCACTCCACTGGCATCACTATGTAATCACACCACCGCTCAGTACCGATCAGTAAGGTGTTTACCATCACCTAGGTAGCAGAAGAACCCCCACAGTACAACTTCATACACATGTACAGACTTAATAAAAGCAGCTCATTTAATGGTCAAGTGCAGCTCTTCAATGTGTATGTCTGGAAACAGCACACAAACTCAAGTTGTGAAAATACACGTTGATAAAACCATCTGAGTGCTTCTTCATGCACAGAATCAGGCTGGTGACATTCAGTATTTTCTTATTAGGCACTTTCTGACCAAGCAGTTCCAGGGACTATCCCACTGGCGGGGCTTCCCCGAGGACTACATGTCTTGAACTGATTAGGCAACAAACTCGCAATGGTTGGCACATGCCGACGTCATATTGCCGCTAAGGATTTTCTTTAAATTTTATTGTCGTTAAGTGTACAAGGAGCCACTAAGCTTCTGTAGAAACTTCTGTTGGCAGACTGCAGCACCCTCTGCCGCTGGGGACGTTTCTTTTTAAAAATGGCAGTTTGCTGAATTGTCTCAGTGTTTGACCAGTAGACATACACTTATGTCACTCGTGGTTCCTAATGTGCTGGGAGAGTATCTAAAAAGAAGCCCCCCAAAATGGCATTTTGATCATCCTGCAGTGTGGACACAAAAAGGAGAAAATCTAATGAGTCCTCTGTGTGTGTGTGTGTGTATATATCGTAGCCTGGTACGTCTCCTTCCTCTGGGCCACAGAGCTCCACTGTGTTGAGAAACTATTAAACCACATCAGTGTCCACACCGTTGCACAGGGTGACATGTTCCTTCATCACCGTGAACACACACAGTCCCAAACACACCATCCTGCTGCTACAAATACTCTAGACCAAATGTAGATTCATCCGCTGCTGAAAATAGGCCCCATCAAATACAGTTTCCACAACTGTGATACAAACTACAGTGAGCAGTTAGTCCAGGAATTTTTTTATTTTTTTTTATAAGGTTCTTTTAAGGCTTTACGGAGTCAGAGGAATATTTTGCAATTGTATCAGGCTTTTTTTCCTGGTTTTTCTGTTTCAATGCAAACAAAGGAAAGAAACATCAAAATACCAAATAATTTGTGACTACAACAATTTTCTGGGATAAGTGGTGCATTATCTGACAGAAATGCAGGGGTGTCAATCTTTTTGGCCATGACCGTTAATAACCTTTGAGTGTAGGTATGATTCTTTTGGTTTCAGTAGATACTGGAAATTAGATGTGGTAGTCCACCAAATCTAACCGAAGAATAGCACAATTTGATCAGTCCTCATTTCCTACTACAGCTGTGGAAGGAGAGAAGGACGTATGGAAGAGAGCATCCTCACTTCCTGCATCACCAGCACCCACTCTGCACAGAGGATCACTGGCAACAGCCTATCCAGCATCAGTGCTATTTACAAAAACAGGTGCAGGAAAATGGCCTCTAGCATCATGAGGGACTCTACCCATCCAGCTAACAGATCGTTTGTCCCTCTCCCTTCAGACAGGAGGCTGTACAGCATTAGGGCCAGCACCACCAGGCTGAGCGGCAGCTTCCTCCTGTTCTGCATCCTACTGAACAACTGCTGCTATTATCACTATTCTCTCATACCAGGGCACTGCTGCAAATGAGACAATCTGACACTTTGACTGACATTACTGCAATGTCACTGAACATTCTGCTGCTCCTTATGCACACCTGCTACTCACATTGAACCAACTGAACTAGAAACTGGTGACCATGAAACTCAGTGGACAGACTAACAGGGATCAACAAAAACAATAAGTAAAGCTATATACTGATGTTCAGTTAGCACTGTATTGAACTTTTTTTCTATTTTTCACCTCCCTCTCTATGACCAGTAATTTATAGTGTTTGCCCTGTTGGTTCAAACGGATTTCCTCTAATGCAGCCACTGGTGAGGCTTTTAGATTCTTGAAGGAATGCTCCATAGGAAAACGATGTTCTGAACATCAAAAATCCCCTGATGTGTGGTCGCTACCTTAGCCAGGCACAGTTGCCACATTACCTGCTCCTTCCGCGCATCCTCTAAAACCAAAACAGGTCCAGACGGCCAACGTACAGTTTCGTTTTGACACCAGATTCATCTTTTGTTTGCTGGCATTTGAATTTGCTTCTGCTGTGGCAGTTTTTAATACGGTAGCAACACCAAAGCCAAACTTGTCTTGAATTTTTTGGGTCCACTCTGACTCACTTCCACCACGTTTCACACGAAGCGTGAAGCAAAAAATGGTTCATGTGTCAAAGCTTTAAGTGACCACGAAACCACCTAATGTCGAAAAAAGTCACCACACGAACCTGTGTGCAGAAATAAAGCCCTTTCAGACAGGAATTTGCCTGCTATTTCACATCTAGCTGTCATATTTGAATAAAGCACCGAGGCAGGTAGCTGGCAAAGTGTGACCGGCAATTTTACCTGGTTGGGCCTAGACAAACAGCTGACTGCTCTCTAACCAACTACGTCTGAATTGACGTGGTCAAATTGCCAGGAAGGGCTCAAGATAGACAGTGCTACTAAGATGTACGTGCACACAACATTTCAAGCAGTAACTGTTGAGGAGGATGTGAAATGGATGTAGTACAAAGTTCATTTTGAACTGGCACAGAGAAGATATGGTACCATATTTGAAAGAAACTATAAGCTTTGAAGAAACATTCTAGATGTAGCCTAACAGGTAAAACATGACATTGTTTTCACTACATGTGAAACATGGGTTTGATTCCCACGTTGATTGTATTATTATTTCCTCTCTGTGTAATACACTTAAAACCTCATGTGTGACCACAGCAGTAAGTTTTTACCTTTAGAAATATGAGGAACACATCTCCAATACAGTTCACTAAATGTTCTTGTTAAAATAAACAAAACAAGCATGTTCTGTGAGGCTGTGCAAGTCCACGCCTGAGAAGACTGATTGTGTGACAGTGCAGACATGGGAAGTGGGGAAATGGAGATAACTGTTATAGCTCATAAACAATACTTTACTATTTGCCCAGGGTGTGTGTAGTGAATGCACTTGTGAGACTGGCAGGAATGTGGGGACTAACCCTTCTTCTGTAAAAACAGTATTTGTTGCTCTAGAACTATGGGCTCGTCTGTTCACATGGCACAGATGTAGCATATGCACACAGTTTACCTCCAAGAGAGAAATTAAACTGAAATGTTCCCATGCTGGTGAAAAAGTCCTGTCTGGTGCTGATGCCACATAATACAAACAATCAAGCCGCACTAATCTCCAATACTACGAGCCCATGAACGTTGTGATCCCCGCCTCTACCCCTTATAGTTCAAACATCCCGCCAACTTTGAAGCACTTCCTTGATCAATGGCGTCATACTCTAACTGATAAAGGCCTAAACAGAGAGTTTCACTTTTCACTGCCTCGAGTACTCGACACGCTCGATGCCCCAGTTTTCAGGCAACCATCACTAGCAGTTTGATGTCGACTTGTGCTAACCAACATGCTGAGTAGGGAAATCTAAACAGCTGTTGTCAGGGGAGAATTCAATAAAAAACTGAGGCTTTTTGCCTATAAATTGAAAGTGAAAATGTTTTCTCAAACCTGCCAGGAGAGCAGGGCACTTCTGCTTTTTATGATAGATAAATGGATAAATGAGGTGTAACAGATAAAGGCCCTTTAAAGCAAATCTGTCAAATAAGTAAACATTTATTTGAATTATTTGATATGCTTCTAAATCTTGATATATGAATGGCAATTGATCTTATCCTAGCACATTTAATTAGCCATTATAGAATACCATTAAATGATCTCAGCTGGTTATAGAAACGCACCATCTGGATCACTGCTCTCTTCTGATCTGCCAAGGCAGGTCAGTAAGTGACTGGCCGCTCTCCTCCAAAAATCACTCAAGGATACAATATTGTCATTGTTTAAGCAACACTGACACTTTTTACACATGTGTAGGTGTGTCAACAACAGTTTTCTGTTTGTGATTAATAAACGTGTGTAGTACAAGGTAACAACTGTAAACATGATGAACACAAATTAAACCTGACAGTGGCGCAAACTGACAGCTGACATCTGCTCTACACAGAGCTGCTGTTCACACAATGGCTATCATTTGACTAAACCAAAACAGCACTGTCACATTTACAAACCATTCTGAAAGGCAACTATGTTAATAAACAAATTTTAACCACATCCTCTTCAATCAAGTCACACGCTACATGCCCATAACCTGGTCTGAGGACACATCCTCAAGCCTCTGGTGAGCTGTGTAGCAGGGACAGAAGGCTCTGCGATTATGTGTAGATGCTGGAGGGTGGGTGCATTATTTAAATCAAGACTTTAGCTGTGGTCTGGACTGATGGTGGGTGCTTGCAAACAGCACTGAAGAGCAGGGGTTCTGGATAAAGATCTGCACAGTACAACTGCATCAAAGGCTTACAGTGCCCACAGCAGCAACCTCAGTGAATGCACTGCACGCCTGTGAGCAAACCAGGGCTGTTTGACAGATCACTTTGGCGCACAGACAGCAAGGAAAAGCCATCGGTAACGCTTGGTACTGTTTGGGGAAAAACATGACAGTGTCATGAGACACATTCTATGTGTATCTGCATCACAACCTGCTGCCCTTAAGCTGTAGAGGATCTTCTTAAAGGCTTACACTAGGTTAACTTCTTACTAAGTGATGGTATAAATACCACTCTCATTAGGGCAATGCGTGGTTTACTGATTCGTGAAGCCGCAGTTTGCAGCATGTTTGTAGAAATCAGTCATATTTCCCTCAGAATCTACATAGAGCAAGTCACAGGTTTGAGAGGAAGCGCGCCTCCGTCTCCCTATATGGCTGCACGGCAGGCGCAAAAGATCATCCATTTGACATGCAATCGAACAAAAGCATGAGCCACAGCACAACATCAATTGTTTTGTAAATGTGGTTACCTGGGTTCAGGCAGGATGATTTTCTTACTCGCCCGGGCCGCTGGAGTAGATTTGCTCTTCTCCATCGCCATCAAATAACTGACATCGGCGAGCACTGCTTCGAGGTCCGCCATCTTTCGACCCTGGGACGACCAAATCAATAAAAAACGGGGATGGGTTTTGTCTTAGGGAATTAAAAACAATGTCTTTGACAAGATATGTCCAACATCAAGGGCCTAGGTGCGTGACAGGGCCAGCTGAGCGCACGGCAGGGCTGACCATCCACGGGAATGGTGTCGTTGTCTCCGGCTGTAGTCTGTGCACTTCGCCTCAAACTACCATCACTGTGACACAAAAAGGAAATTCAGGAGGGAAAACATTGGGTGGTAGGTTACTCAAAAACCAGTCAGCAGGCCCGCTAGGTCACCGTCCTTGTAATCCCATTTAGTTAAAAAAATCTGACGTCTTGTGAGGAGCGGGGGGAAATAATGCAAGGAAAGGACTGAAGGTCTGGGTTTGAGTCCAGGACTTCCTCGCTTTATAGTGATGTGAAAGGTCTCACAGACTGGTTTCACACACCAGATGCTGGATGTGGAGACAGCTGTCAAATCCTACAGGTCTCTGGGGATTTCCCTGGTCCTCTTGTGGGAAATGTGCCCAAACGACTAGTTTGTCTTAAGTGCGGCATGTGTTTCGTGATTGTCCTTCAAACGTAAACCACCGAGCTGTCGAAAATTTGTCAAATTTCAGTGGCTGCACAGAAAAAAATTGCAACGTTTCCTTCTTTACCTCGACAAAAACCCGTTTTATATTAATAAAACACGTGTTAATTCAGGAGGACGGATACTGGTGACAGGGTGAAGTGTGTACCATCGGGGTGCTAGGTCGGCGTCCTTATCATCAAAAATGCAGGAGCGTATTGGCACAAATAAAAGTGACACAGACACAGGTTGAAGACGAGCTACGACTCATGATTAGCATTCCCTAAAATCCACACACCGCTGCTGTTTATGTTGCCGTCGCAGCTGCTGGTTGGCTTCCTGTGTAGGCTCAAATGTTCCGCCTTATCGGCTCATCAATCGCAAAAATGTCGCCAGAAAAGATGTGGATTAACACTTTAAGAGGTTTAGCACCAAATCTTGTCCAAGCAAGCGGATATAATCGGTTAATCACCGACCAAATCCAAACGTCCGAAAGCGACGTTTTAGCCTAATCTTAATATCGATATTTGGGTTCGCCTGCTGGTTAGCCACCACGCTAGCTAGCAAAATGAAACCTGCTAACCAGTAGGCTAACTAACGACTGGAGTAATTAATCCGCCCGCACATCTATTTTGGATTTTTTTTTTTTTAAATCTCAGCAGATACTTTAAAATGCCCTCGTTGGCAGTAGCAAACACAGTCACAAGCTGGCACCAACAGTTAACACTGGCTCGATTTCAGAAAAATTTACTTAAGCTAACGTCTGCGAGTAAACTGGACGCTCGCATGGGGGAAGTCTTGCGGCGTGTCCAAAAACAGAAAAGCAGTGTTCCGAAGTGTAGTGGAGTCAAAAATAAGGGCAAAATGGCACAAAATAATCCATAGCTGCTTGGTCAGTTAACCCGAGTGTTAGGAGGACTCTCCTCCTCCGGAGACTAGGCTAGAGGCGCTCACTCTCGCCTGAGTATCTTAAGCAAGTGTCGGTCCCCTACTTCCCGAGCGGCCGTGTGCCAAACGTTTCGTTCACTCGTCTCGATTAAGTTGTTCGTTTTCCAGTTCCAATATGGCACATGTGTCAGCTGAAGACCCCCCTCAGTATACTTCTGATATACTTTTCGCTAGCACACTGGCACAACTCGCTTTGTGGTTCAACTTCCTCCCACTGCGGCGGGGAGAGGTTTGTAAAACCCGGAGCGGGTCGTTCCTGGCGGAGCTGGACCACACCGGGTGTCGACAGAGGAAATGCTTTGTATTTTTGCTCTTTTCTTGGGGGACATTTTACAAAACATTGTAGTTTATGGAACCAGAAATGAAAATCTAGCTTCGTGTACAGCTGGCGTTATTACCACTATTTCACTATGAGGATTTCCCTTATGGACCATTTGATTCAGTGGTGAATTACGACTGGGAATAGCATCGACCAGTCTAGTAACAGGAAATTTCCCAGGGGTGGGGGGGTTGAGATAAAGAAAGACACATCGAGGCCTTTTTGACTCATTACAGTCATTTAACATGCACACTGGCTGCCATTACCCCTCTCATCATGTGCCAGTGTTAAGTAAGTTGCTTGTCGCATTGAATCTGAGTAGTCACGAAGCAGCTTCCTCTAACAATGAACATTACAAACATTACAACACAGTTAATTATTTCCTAGGCGATAGGATGCCCCAGTGAGCTGGTGTGTTGTTTTGATGGAAACGCAGTGCCGTTTCCTGGCCAGCAATGGTAATGCTTCCAGTACACCTACAGGCCCACAGACTGTGAGATAGTGCATGGGAAAGGTAGACAATAAAACATGACAGTGCAGGAAAAGCATGCTGCACCTGAGGTGTAACTGGGGTTATAAATAAATACATAAATAAAATCAAGAAATTGTCTGGCTCCAGCTTCTCTAATATATGGAGTTGTTTCCTTTCTTTAACATATATAATAGTAAACTAAAATATATTTGGTGTTTGAACTGTTGTTCAGCTTTAGGGAATTATAACAGACATTTTTACCTATTTTATGACACTGTATAGACCATATAATCATTAACTGAGACAGTGAGCCACAGATCAAGACGTTTGATTTGATTTGATTTGATTTGATTTATTCTTTCAAGCATGGAAAGACAGTTGATATGTCAACACACATAATTTTACACATATCCAACAAATGCTAATCCAATATCAATTTGCTTATACCTAGTACATGCTTGAATGGAGTAGGAAGAAATCAGACTTATCCAGTCCTACCCCATGACATCATCTTACATCATTGGTTTGCAAGCAGTATCTCTACATAAATAATTCTCTTCTACACCACACAAGTAATATACTAAAAAAATATAACAGTGTTAACATTCTTACATAATTACAT
>NW_018128226.1:68140-73955 GCF_001952655.1 Monopterus albus | reverse complement strand
GATGATTTATTACCACATTTGTTCACTATCTCTATAATTTCCTTTTCAACTATGGGCTTCAGAAACATAGAACACATGTTCCTTTCAATTGTATTATTATTTATAGTGACAGATGTATCATCTGTACAAATGCTTCTTGCTAAACCAGGACCAACATTCAACGTTCTCACGCTCCTGTAAGAGTAAATGTTTTTACTGAGATAAAGTACAGAGGTATTATCAGCAAAATGTACTTAAAGTATTAAAATATCAACAGTGAACATTTACAGAAGCATGGACTTTGTCAGAGTTATATTGGACTATTGAATTTTTGTAGCTAATGAACAAACAGTGAAGCAGCATGTTATTGTTGAAGCTGGTTGTTTACCAGATTATTCCATCTGTAAAAGTGCATCATATTAACTGCTTGTGTGTTGACTGTATGCAGGAAAGGCATGCCACACAGTCATTTTGCACTGGTCTGATTAGCTTGTCAGAGGATCCCAGGGCAAAATATTCATTTCTGTTAGCTCCTTCTGGACCACATTTCCAATGCCAAAGTTACATTCTGGGGCTTTGGGGGCCTCAGGACACTGCTCATTTGTCCCAGGTAGAAATCCAGCCCTGTGCTTGGGGCAGTGTTATCCTACTTAAACACAGATGTTTTATAGCCTAGCACAAATGTTGGGCGAACTAACACATCTGTTAATAAAGACTATAGTTTTCCACAACAATCTGAAAACAACTTACTGTTTTTAAGGGGAAACACTGATTTTGAAATGATCATAAATGTATAAAATAGGTCAGGGCTGTGACCATTGTTTTCTTTATCAAGTAACCTACTAATTATTTTTGTTGTTGTTGTTTTCGTGTAATCACCAGCAATCCAAGTATTCAATTTACATTAATATAAAACAGACAAATCACTGGAAACAGCTAATGTGGCAGTTTTGTTTGATAACTGACTTAAATGATTATTGAATTATCAAAATTGTTAGATCAATTTTCACTCAGTTGACTAATCTAATGACTAATCATTTCAGTTTTAAGTTTGATAAAAGTATGTTACACAGGTTTCATGCAAATATTGGATTTTGTCAGATTGATAACTTGGCTGGTGTTTAATAAACTAAGTTCTCCATTACAGTTTTTTCAACTTGAGCTTTATTGGTACAAAACTGACACCAGGTCATCTCTGTAGATTATAAAAACACAAGTGTAAGTGTGGAACATGTAAACCTATCTATCTATCTATCTATCTATCTATCTATCTATCTATCTATCTATCTATCTATCTATCATTAGTTAAGCAGATTCATTAATGGAATTCCATAAGGTTAAAGACAGTTTATTCAGCACTGGGAAGCAGCAGGGGTCAAAGGTCAAGAGTCACATGGAAAAAGAGGGTTTGGAGTAAGCTGTTACTGCTGAATACGGCGGATGGACTGGATCTGAGGGGTCTGGCAGTGGGAGCCAAACTCCCTGAAGTGTTTGTACTCCCCACAGTGACGATCACACTCCATGATATACTGGTATCCACGATAACCAGGGTACTGGTAGCACACAAATCTGTTGAGAAATCACATAGCAGGAAGGAAGCACCCGTGAAATGTTGCAAAAGATTGCTGTTGTGAAAGACTAACCAGGATTATTTCTGTCCTGCTAAAGGGAGGCTGAAAAAATAGGTGAACAGGAAAACAAATGTAGAAGGAAAGGAGAAGTTGTACAGCAGCTGGAGGAGACTCACGCGCCAGACTGGATCCTGAGAGAGCCAACTTCATTGTTGCACCAGCCCATGGCCTGGAGGGAGGGATAATCGTCGCTAAGCTCGCCCTTACGGCCCAGGAAGTTCTCACGCTCATAAATAGTCATACGACACTCTCTATGGTTCTGAAGGTCAAAAACAAAAAAGCAAACAAACAATAAAGGTTGTTTTTCCAGTCAGTCATGTCCACAATAATTATCTGACAAGTACACAATTTAAAGGCATGCGAGAGATGTTGACATCTTCAGAATTAAACAGGTCCACAAAAGATAAGGGAAAAGGTGAGAAGATAATCCATGTTTAACTCACAGCACAAGCAATAGGTCTGAAGGAGGTCATCCGCTCAATGTGATAGGCGTTGCTGCCGCTGAAAGCATCACACTGGGGGTATTCTCCCTTCTCCAGGACAAACTGCTGTCCCTGGTAGGAGGCGTGCTCATAACCCACCCAGCTAGGGACAAAAAAAATGTACCTTCTCATCACCTTAAAGCCATTTAATCTTCTGACAAATGTCTGCTTCTCTCTGCTGATGTAAAACTATACTTTTCTATGTGTGTACATGTGTATACTCACGCTCCACTCTCCACCCTGAGGGAGCGCACAGTCTCGAAGCCAAACTCCATCACATTGTAGCACTCAGAGGTGAACTCGTGGCGGCGGCCCTGGAAGCACTCTTCATCATAGACTATGATCTAACAGGGAAAAGAAGACTGATGCACGTGTATGGACACAGTGGCCAATATAGACATAAAGAAATACTATCTGGCATAAGAAATCAACCCAACAGCTTCATTCAAAGACAAATTTGTGTTGTGATAGTAACATGGACCAAGTTTTTTACCCTGTAAACCATTTTTATTATTATGATAATGAAGGTTGGAGGCATCATATCAAAACTCAAATGTAGCTGATAAAGTATCCTAGTATAGTTTATATACTGTATATTTATTCTGTTTTCTATTATGAAAGAAATTGCAGCTGGTGATAAATTGTATATCTTTTCACTCGAAGCAGCCAGTTGCATCTCATGGACACCTATAGGCTGGCACTGAGGTGATGTATGAATCTGCTCTGTTATGCTCAGACTCACCTTCCAGTGGCCGGAGAACTTGGTACAATGGTGAGTCATCTTGTCTGACAGGAAAACATATAAGACAGTTAAAGCAAAGCTACAGAAATCACAGTGACCAGAGGGCAGCTAAGACTTTGTGCACACAGTCTGAGAGTCAGGTAAACATGCATTTGACTAATGCAGAAAAAGGTTTGTCTGTCAAAGAATTTCAAGGATTGGCAGTTTGTAATAATACTTGAAACCCAACCACGACAACACAACAGGAGAACCACTATTGTAAACCTTTCACCACAACTAACTGTAATGTTATTCTATGCAAATAACATGTCTGAATTGCTACATAGGGGGGGGGGGGTTGTGCTGTGCCTGTGATGGCTGGCTGGGTGAGGGACAGGGACTCACCTTGCTTTGATGCCCTGGGTTTGTCCTGCCGTGAGAGTGAGAGGAGCCACGCACCCCCACCCTTTTAAAGCCTCCCCTGGCAAGGGGCCATGCTGAAAGCCCCGGCTCAGCAGCAGGGAGGGGTCCTTTCTTTGTCGCTGCCGACAAAAGCATGGTTAATCTGTGGAGGGGCAGAAGTGCAGACACCACACTATCCCCATGGGCAGTGCACACAGAGATGCAGGAATATAAGAGAAAAAAGACACAGTGAAAGAAAACACTGAGGAACAAGGACATGGGGGGATTGGACAATAGAGAGAAATGATGCAGCTTAATGTTATTTCCACTGTTTATTTGAACTCAGGGTGGCAACTAATGATTATTCTCATCATAGTTTAGCCTGTTGGTTACTTGTCTGATTTAACAATTCACAGTTTTTTCCTACAATGTCAAAAATAAATAGTGAAAAATGCCAACTGAAAATTTCAAGAAGCCAGTGTCACATTTTCAGATTGCTTGTTTCATCCAACCAGCAGACTAGAACCAAAATATATTCAGTTAACTATTACATATGCCAAAGAAAATCTCATTGCAGGAACAAAAACGTGTTTGATTTTACTTGAAAATGACTCAAATGATTATTTCAGCTCTTTTCTCTACACTTTGATGTCATTTCTTGTCTTACCTGCTCAGGTATCCACTTATTTGACAGTCAAAATACAGGCTCCTAATGTACCGGCAGTGTTTAGTGGAGGAGATGTGATTTTCTGTGCAGATAGTGTGTGTATGCAGAAATATAAACAGCACAGAGGAAGTTATTCATCCAGTCATTAGGTGTAGAAATACTTCACTTGACACTGTTTGTAGTACAGTAGTACTCCCTCTGATGACTCTGTGCGATAAGCTGGCCTGCCCCAGTGATTTACAACATGAAAGTACAACAGACTCTCTGTCTCTGCTCTCCTGCTAAATTTGAACTGCAGCATATGAGAAAACTTTTCTGGAGAGTTTTAGCAAGAATGCTGTCTGTAATACAGACATATGTGCTTGAAATGTTTTATTATGAAAGTCTCACTTTATTGCATTAGGTTTTCAAAATGAAAGCCAAGCCTAAATTCTTCTTATCACAGAATAGAGATAAATGTCTGCACTGTTTAAACATGTTTCACCAAGTGATTGTGGTGTCTATGTTATCTACTGTTAAGTGTGTGTGTGTGTGTGTGTGTGTGTGTGTGTGTGTGTGTGTGTGTGTTACATAATCAACCACTTGTGACCAAGAGAGCAGAGGCACTGTACGGGCAGCACAAGTTTCTAAACAACAGCTTTATCTGCTGTGAGCTCAAAGGAATCCAAGCACAGAGTCTGTTTCAGCCATTTCTAGAGATTATCTGCTACTTCAGATTCTGATATAGTCTATAATAATGGAAACATTAGACCATAGTTTATCACTGTGTAAAGGGAGATTTCAGTTCAAACACAAAATCTGCTGTCTTGAGAGCAAAAGTATTTCCTCTATGAAGGAAATGATGGTTATGCAGCTTCTTAATTTACTCTGATCCTGTGTCCTGATGCATGCATCTTGTTAATGCCCTGGACAAGATGAGCTCCAAAGCCCAACACCCACGCCCACCCCCCAACACACACACACACACACGTCTTGACCCAGGCCCAGGACAACTGACCCAGTTTCCCCCCACATCAGCAGCCCTGCCTGTGCCAAATCAGAAAGCAACCAGAAGAGAGTGCTGGTCAATTCCAAGGTGTAATAACTGGCCAAGCTCTGTCACAGTAAGGTTTTACTGACAGAACTGTTGTTCTGGTAGCCAACTAATACTATAACAGAGGTGACGAATAGGTTTCTTCCTTATGGTAACATTCATTTGAACAGGGAGTCCTCCTCAGGCAACACAAATCCAATTCGGTCGTGCCTCAGCCATTAAAAAAAGACACATTTCATGTCACAAACCTGAGTTTTGCAGGAGGGGGATCTAACAGGAAGAGGAACTGTGAAGCCTGAATGGTTGAGGAGGTGTGGAGAGACCTTCAGGCGTTCTGAGACAGAGTCATCTAAAAACTGATTTATCAGGAACGTCACACTGTGTCAAAAATCAATAGTTTCCCTTCATCTGGGAGTAGAAGTGTGCACAGAAGGTTTTGTGTCAGTGTCAGTGGAAAGTAGGAAGGCCACAGGGTCAACAGAAATCAATAGGCGTCTTTCTCTTAACGTGCACAGCAGCTTTGTTTAGAAGTTTCATTTGTTGTAAAGGCACTAAATGATTTGAAGGATAGAGACATGGGTTTTGTTAATCTATCAAAATAATACTTTACTTGTAGAAACGTAAGTAACATTGAATGTGTCCTAAAAACAAGGATTGCTTGTCTATGAAAATCTGACATGATTCTTCGGTCTGATATCAAATCAAATTTTATTTGTATAGCGCCAAATCACAACAAAAGTCATCTCAGGACACTTTACAAAGTAAGGTCTAGACCTTACTGTTATCAATATTATTACATAGGGAAAACCCAACAAACCCCCCTTGAGCAAGCACTTGGCGACAGTGGGGAGGAAAAACTCCCTTTAACGGAAGAAACCTCCGACAGACCCCGGCTCTTGG
>NW_018128226.1:60493-68127 GCF_001952655.1 Monopterus albus | reverse complement strand
AGACAAAAGAAGAAAAGCAACAAGACACAACAATCAAACACTGATCAGGTCAATGTGGCTGGTGACTGCTCATCAGAGACGTAGAGCTCCAGGGCCAGGGCAACCTGCAGAAAGGTACAGGGAGAGAGAGAGGACACACTACAGGAGAGAGGAGACACAAAGTTAGTAATGTGTACTGTGCTACGAAGCACCACTGTTGTTAAAGTCACATCAGTGAGCCTTCATTATCACAACCACATGAAATACTCAGTGGAGCACCACACATGTTAATCTGCTGCTAAAAATAGTCTCCAACAAATGCACCATTTCCTCCCGTTCATTTGTTTAAAAACTACAGGGCCCAGCTGTTTCGGAAATTAGAGACAGTTTTTAAAGAAAATGAAACTATACTTGTGAAGTGTTCTTAAAAATTTGTCTTTAGTCGACTTGGAGCTGAGAGACAGGATGTCAGAAAGTGAAACTAATATTTGTACTTTTCAGTTGCCCCTTCCCCCCCCTGCAAATGAAATCACACAGATTACACAGTAGGATTAGTTCAAACCAAATCCCCACATATCACACTCACCTTAATCCTGCTTCTATAGATGAAATAATCACAGTTGAGGTGATATAGTCCAGATATAATCTGTCTGTAATCCAAGAATTATCTTCATCATCAACATCAACAGCCTTATTTTCACCTGATATCATTATAAACACTAACATCAAACTCTGCATAAATATACAGATGGGGATTAAAAGTGATAACAAGTCACTTTTTAAATAACATTTTTATCTTAAAAAGAGAAATTAGGATTCATAAGCAACAAAATGTGCTAAAAAAATTAGTTTAGCATTTTAGGAAGCTTATTCTTAACCTTTACAGAGAAGCTCTATAGGCTTCCTGTCTAGTGGCTGGAATTAGCCTAGCTTAGCATAAAGACTGGAAGCAAGGGGGCAGTTGTGGTTGTAGGGAGAGTTATGGGTTGTAACTATTTCTCCACAAACAACAGCTGGATCTTAGAATAATGTCGTCACTTTAAGGTTGGCAGATGTCTCCATGAACAGATAAACTATTGCCCACAAAGTCAATTCTAGAAAGGAACGTTTTAGTTTTTTAGCTAGGCTACCCAGCTAACACACAGACATGGGTTTGATGTTAACTGTCTTCTATGTTACATTCTATTGTTGTAGACATGCTAATCAGGTGTGTTTATCACCTGTTTTATGTATTATTTCATTTAGCATTTTCTCAAAACCAAGAAATGATATGGCTCAAATGAAAGGATTGTTTTAAACAGGGAGTCTTTGTTTTCAGGTTAAAAAGAATATGATGTATTTTTGTGTGTGTGTCCATGTAGGAGAGAAGGGATTATTTCTTTGTGTGCTCCGGACCTTCACATTCCTTCTCTCTGCATGCAACCACAGCTTACAGGCCTACCAGCCCGACACATGGGAAAAAGCCTTGGTCAGTCATTTCCTTTCATAGTAAAACGCTTACAGGCAGGCCAGAGGGGCCTGCGGTGTTTCTAGGCCATGCAGTGACCTGGTGGCTTTGGCACGGGCCGACTCTGATGACGAGAGGCTTTCTATTGTGCTGTGAGCCTCAACGCTTGGCCTTTGCCAGTGTATAAAGGCTTGGGTTGAGTGCTGAAGGGTCCAGCACAGGCCAGCCTCCCTCACACGGCACTGCGAGCTATACTAACGCAGGTAAGGGCACACAGACGCAGACATGCACACCAGAACATCCACCATAGCACAGAGGGACAACCACACATCATCCAGAGCCAGGACCCACTCCCTGCCCACCACACCCAGGCAAATCACTCTCAGTCTGCAGGAAACCCAAGCAGAAGTCCAGCACCCAAATAAGCCTCCCACACAAAAAGAAAATCCCAAACCCATACCCACCCCTCTGATAACGTTGACACCTCAACTGGGCCTCACTGAAACATACATTTCTACTTCACTTCTCCATGCCTTTCACTTCCTCCTCTGCGATCCTGTCACTTCCATTTACACCTCTATTTATGTTCACCCCCTTGTCTTCCTCACTTCTCAACCAGACTCTCCTGAAGCCCCCATTATGTCTCAGACCACCAAGTCCACCTCCAGCCAGGGCACCGATGCCAAGGACAAGGGAGCCCCTGCTCCAGCTGCCTCCAGCAAGGCCACCAAGCCCGGCGACCCTGGCATGGGATCCTACAGAGTGAGTCACTGCAGTGTTACACTTTTGTAGAAACAGTCTGTACCATGCTGGTTGACCCAAAGTACAAAGCAACACATTCACCAACATATTCCAGATAGTTTTATTTGAGATTTCTGATGCCACTACATTCACTGAAGGTGAATGGCATTTTATTGTGGTGCTAAAAAGGTTTAGAAAAATGACATCTGCAAAACTCTATCCAGAGACCTGGTTAAAGTAGTGAAACAACAAAGATATTGTTTTCGCTGTGGCAAAGTGCTGTTGAGTTTTGCAGATGCCAAATAATAAGATTATTTTCCTGGTGTTGCAGAGGCATCATGATTACTGTGGGAGCCCTCTAAGAGGAAGATCATTTCTGATTAGCTTATGACTGAAAATTAAAACTGCTGGGACAAATGAAGGATATGACATGTGTTGTTCTACTTGCTGGTCTAACTTCCTGTCTCTGTACAGATCATGCTGTTCGACCAGGAGAATTTCCAGGGCAGAAGGACTGAGGTCCAGAATGAGTGCATGAATGTGTGTGACCGTGGTATGGATAGAGTGCGTAGTATCATTGTGGAGTGCGGCCCGTAAGTGAACACCCATCCACACACACCTGACTGGCCCAACCACAGTTGTGTATGCTCTCTGTTTACAAGCATTTCATTGCTGTGTTTCCTCTAATTCTTCTCTTTTGCCCCCTCCACCTGTGTGCCCCCACCCCTACTGCCTGGTGGCACCGCTTCTCCAGCTTTGTTGCCTTTGAGCAGAGCAACTTCCGTGGGGAGATGTTCATCCTGGAGAAGGGAGAGTATCCTCGCTGGGATACGTGGAGCAACTCCTACCGCAGCGACTGCCTCATGTCCCTCAGGCCCATCCGCATGGTCGGTGTATTATATTAATGTTTGTTATAATGGACTGAATCGGCTTCCTTTACTTCAGAAGACATTCTAAGCAAAGCGGTGTGGTGGAAGGCGTGAAATTTAATATAAATAATCGTACAAACAACAAACAAGACTAAAAGCTTCTCACCATGCTAGTGATGCCAGCTCAGATAAAATTAACACATGAAATTTAAACTTGTGATGAAAATGAGGCTATCTAGAGCAATAAACTAATGATTATTTCCTTGATTAATGACTTTAATTCTAGTGACATTTATTACATTGTAATTTCTCAGAGGCCAGTGTGTCATACTTCAAATCCTGGTTTTGTCTGATCAACAGTCCAGAACAACAACGGAGCAACACTGCCACCCTCAGATCCACAGTGTGATTACAAAAATAACAGGAATACAACAAATGAACATGTAGATAGTGTGACATGGAGACCATGTGTTTACTTCCTCGTGCCTCATTTGCCCTGTGCAGGACAGCACGGAGCACAAGATCTGTCTGTATGAGCTCTCCGACTTCAAGGGCAACAAGATGGAGATCCAGGAGGACGATGTGCCCACACTCTGGGCGCACGGCTTCTGCGACAGAGTGGGCAGCGTGAGGGTGCCAGGAGGAACGTGAGTAGACACAAACACACATGTACTGAGTGAGGTTTCAAAATGAATGACTTCAGTGGAGGATCAAGATTTATAGCCCTGTTTTTATAAACTACATGCCAATAAGACAAGGCTCTGACATACAGCCTGGGAGCAAATCTGCATTCTCATTCTCCATATCTAACCAAAGTGGAGGCTCTGTGCTACAGATATTGATTTAGAAATAGCTCTGGAGAAGGCCACAGGCCTCCAGCATTACACTACAATGTAGCTGTTCATAAAAGCAGGATGGCATGTCATCACAAGTCTTAAAGCTGACTGTGTGGGGTGCTTGTTGGCAAATACATATTTTTAACCAGGAATTTTTCTCACTATGGCTTCCAAGTCTCTGAATGAAATGCACATCTATTTACGAGGGCCACCCCACCTCGAGCCCCCAGCTCCAACTCTACTGGATGGTTGAACAGTGGCTCCCAGAGCAGCCCTAATATCTCTATGGGACCCCTGGAACCTCCTAATCCTAATACCTCATATAAGAACCCCTAAAGCTTTCTTAATTCCTCAGTGAACATTAAACATCCTCAGTGACCACTAAAACCTCTTTAGTGGCCCCCCTAGAATCTGCCAAAGGACATCTAGAGGCTTTTTAAGGATGTTCTGAAGCTCCTCATTAACACAAAGCCTCTTGAAATACTCTTAAATGATCACCATTAGACCTCTAGAATCCTCCTAAAGGACTTCTACAACCTCCTAAAGGACCTAGAGCCACTTAAAATACTACCTGAACTTCAAAGACCTTTTCAATCAATTTTACACCTCACAAAAAACCCCTGCAGCCTCTTCAATGACCACCAAACTTTGTTGAGGCCTTTAGGGACCACATGTCCCTCCTCTTAAAAAACCTTATAAGGATCCTAGAACCTCTTCAATCATCACCAGGACCTCTGGCATAAAGGACCTAGTCTCTATTCAATTTAGAATAATGTGAAAAGAATAAAGTAATCACATTTAAAGGGATACTACTTCATACCAAACATATCACTGCATAAACAAAGCAATAGAAAAGGGTTTAAAAATTTCAATTGTAATACAAATACAAGCTACACAACAGGGATATTAAAGTGCTAATGAAACTCCATCCTCGCCCTCTCTGTGTCTCCATCAGGTGGGTGGGTTACCAGTACCCTGGATACAGAGGCTACCAGTACCTGTTTGAGTGCGGTGACTACAGACACTACAACGACTTCTCCGCCTTCCAGCCCCAGATCCAGTCCATGCGTCGTATCAGGGACAAGCAGTTCCACCAGAGAGGATGCTTCACCTTCACCTCCACCAGCAAGTGAATGACACCTGCTGGCTGGGTGGTGCTGTTGTAGCCACGCAGGCCCCTCAGCTTTTTATTTCTCCAAACGCCCCCTTTCTCCATTCCGATCCTAAACTTCCACCATCGTGGCTCTAGAACAGAGGAAAGACAGAATGAGAGCAAACATGCTGGACAGCCTTAACTGACATTTTATGGTGCTGAAAAATAAATGTGAAAAACCTAAAACCTCCCTGGCTGGAAAACCTTTATTCCTTCTACAGAAAAGCCATCTAATGCTCAGATAATATCGGTGTTTAGGTGGTTTGCTTTGACTTTTTTTTTCATTTTTATCCCCTAAAGCAGACTGATCAGTAAAACCGAGGGGCCTACGTGTATGTTGTACATGCTATTTTTTCAATAACCTTGTGTATGATAAAACTGTCTTTGTAGCATTTGTAAGTTTTTTTTTTTTACCTAAAACAATTACACAGTAACCTACAATGTACCATAATACCTATATTTTTGTATAGGGGAATGCAAATATCATCTGAGATATTGTCAACGCAGCATTATGAAGTCACTGTAAGTTAAAATATGAATAGTTTGGACATATCATATAGTATAAAGTTTTGGGGAGCCAAATATTGCAATCCCTACTATTTGACATCTACTGTATAAACAGTATAATTTAACACATTACAATGCAGTTATACGCAGATATTCTTTATCATGGGTGTTTATTAAAGTACATTATTTTCAACAATTACAACTTTTCCTGTGAAGACCTATTTTTCATTATTACAACTGTGTTTTACCACATTGTCATTTATTATCTGTTTATATGCCAGCATCCAATTATGGATATTTCACAGGAGGATTTAAAGTTTTTAACAAATATATCAATAAGCACTTAAAATTGAAACACTTATGTCTGCTTACAGCCACAATATAGTGTGTTACACTATGCATACAGTAAACCTATATAAACCTATGTTTAAATGAACACATGCAAGTCGTGACAGAAATCTGATTTCCGTCATTTGAATCTATTAACCCTGGATATTTGATCAATACCAATAAAATACTAGAACAAAAATATTAGTTTTGAGAGAAAGGCAAAGTAAAACTATTACTGAAACACGTTTGGGTCCTCACAATTTTTACGACGCTCATGAACGTGTTCTGCTATGCCGCCTCGCAATTCCTACAATGCCGACAGCACGTAAAGGCAGCAGCGTGCTTCACGACACCAGAGATCAAATCCATCATTGCAGCGCTGCACGTCAAACCCTGTGGTCCAACCATGGCTGCACTTTTCAAAGCAAGGAAAGGTGGGTGCAAGACAAGGAAAAGGTCAGAACAATTGCAGAGGGTGATATGAAGCATTACTTGCTCGTGGAAGACCATGCTAACCTTATTTTACCTAAATATGTGCACCGGAGTGATGCCAGAGCAATAGTTAGCTTAGTGCGCTACGTAACCACTACATTGCCCGGGAAACGTTAAATCTGCTGATCTCATTTATAACAGTAAATGACAACCAGGCAGCAAAAAATCAAAGTGTCTGCCATCTTAAGTCAATGACATGAGAAATGTGGTGGCAGTTAAAATCTAAACATATTTCTTACTGTTAGCTCCTCTGCTAAATTAGCTTTTAAACTAGTCGGCTAGCTGCGATCGATAACTAATATAAATTGTTACAAATTTATTTTCAGTGAGGGACATTGGTTCAGCTCGTTCCGGGATAGTTCAAGCCCTACCCTTGTTTCTCTGAGGGCTTTAATCTCTCAGACTGAGGTGAACGGGAGAGATGTGGGTGAGGACGAACTTTCCCCTAAATAACGTCAAGCTAACGAGGGAGCCGGTGCTGCGTTCACTGACAGGAGAAATTTGATGCCAAGTGCAGTGCAGGCTAAAGACAACAGCATGACCCCCAGGAAGGTCATACAACTAAATGTGGCATGGCGACGATGATCATCAAACATAATCACAGAGATCTTTCATTCGCTGTAGCGCTGAGGCAACTGTTTTAATAATAAAGGTTTTAGTCACTTTCTAAGCAAAACTAGCTGGTTCCAGCTTTTCAGATGCAAGAGAGGAAACTAGATAATCATGGACTTTGGACTGTTGCTCAGAAAGAACAAACATTTTAACATGTCACCTTGGGCTGTGGGAAATTGTAACAGGCATTTTACAGCCAGAAGTTAATAATAAAAACAATTCTAATAATTATTGTGAATGAAGTGTCTAGCGCTATTTAAAATTGATTTGATTTTGATTTGATTTATTCTTTCAAACATGTAACGACAGTCAATATGTCAACACACATAATTTCACACATATCCACAAATGCATTATCAATGTGCTTATACCTAGTACATGCTTGAATGGAGTAGGAAGAAGTCAGACTTATCCAGTCCTACCCCATGACATCATCTTACCATCATTGGTTTGCAAGCAATAAATGATTCACTTCTACACACACACATATTATACTAGAAAAAGAATATAACAGTGTTAACATTCTTACATCACACAAGTGATATACTAAAGAATAGTTACAAAATATACACCACACCCACAATTGTCCACGTAGTTAATCATTAAGCCTGTTCTTGCCCATATCTTGATTGACACATACCTTTATATTTACGTTTAACCTCGTCAAT
>NW_018128226.1:60050-60410 GCF_001952655.1 Monopterus albus | reverse complement strand
CACAATTCTTATTGCTCTTTTTTGTAATATATACAATGGTTGAAGTGAGCTTTTGTATGTATTTCCCCAGTTTTCAACGCCATACTCTAAGTATGGTAGAATCAATGAGGAATACAAAATGTGTAGAGCTTTCCTGTCCAAAATATATCTAACCCTTGCCAATATCGATATATTTATTGCTATTTTGTGCTGAACATATCTGATATGAGATATGAGAAAATTCAACATTTAGTAGTCAGTAATATTTATTTTCACAATTTAATATTAGGTGGATTATAACATTTAGATTATTATGGCATTTCTTTGCTTATGTATTAATAATAATTTTGATTTTTGATATGTACAGCACTAAACATTTGT
>NW_018128226.1:37003-60005 GCF_001952655.1 Monopterus albus | reverse complement strand
GTTCAGCAGACAGCATCTTTCAACTGTAATGCAGCCTTTTAGGCTGCAGCGTTTATTACAACTTTAAAGATGCATCAGCCAGCATCCTAATTTACATCTGCTTTTATCTCAGAACATTGCTGTCAGTGTGGCCACCCAGTTCTATTTCAGGCGCTGCTTCTGTTCACTGAACCCATCATGACAAATCACACAGAGCTGTGAACTTGGTGAATCATTCCAACAGTCACAGCATCATGTGTCACGGGTGGCTGGCTGCAGCTGGGGCTCGTTGTTCGGCCTCATCATCAAACCAGTTGATCAGTCATGACCACGTCAACTGAGAATGAACTGGATCTGATCATGGCAGATACTGTTTCCAAGCTGAAAATTGCTGTATGGAGGGTTGAAACCTTTATTTCTTTCTCCCTCAGCTGTCTGTTTGTGTCTAAGTGGCTGTCGAAGACTGTCTCAGCTGGCAGAGTTACCAGAGACTCATCAGATACTGAGGCAGACCTGCAGAGACTACGCTGACAGGGAGCTGACCCCCATCGCTGCCAGACTCGACAAAGAGCACACGTTCCCCACCAAACAGGTACAAAACCCTGAAAATGAGGAGACTATATATAAATATTGGTGTATTTCCTAAATGGTTAAAGCAATATGTTTGTTAAACCCCTTAAATTAAAGCAGAAAGTCCACACTTCAGTAACATCTTGATTGCTTCTTTTCAGATCCACTGTGGTGGTGTACAGAGGCAAAACTAGGAAAATTGTGTCACTGTTCAAATGCTTATGAACCTCCATCCATTATCTATACTGCTTATTCCTGAACAGGGTCGTGGGGGCTGGAGTCAGTCCCAGCTGACATTGGGCGAGGAGCAGGGTCCACCCTAGACAGATCGCCAGTCTATCACAGGGCTGACATGTAGACAAACAACCACACATACTCACACACATTCCTACAGGAATTTAGAGTCGCCAGTCAACCTAAGCTGCATGTCTTTGGACTGTGGGAGGAAGCTGAAGTACCCGGACAGAACCCATGCAGGCACAGGGAGAACATGCAAACTCCACACAGAAAAGCCCCTGGTCTTCTGTGAGGTGACAGCACTAACCACAACAAACAGTAGACAGGGCCAGTCAGAGACCAGCTGGTGAACACAGTGGAGCATTTAGCAGCTCCAGAGCCAGAGGTTTCCCTCAGAAGGTGGTGGAGACCAAACACAGAGCAAACAGAGAGGCAGCACTGGGCTGAAGCTCATCAGGGGGGACAATGACACACTGTGCACGGAGGAGCATGTCCATCTGTAGCTGCTGGAGGTGGAAGTGGAAATAATCAGCTGGCTTGGCTAGAAAGTGTTGTGTCCACATGCAGTGTTGTGTTTTCACTGCGTCCAAGTGGCCAAAAGTCAATTATTGGTGGTTTAAACTAAGCACCAGACACATTACTGTCAATGCTCTCGCACTTCTCCAGATTCACGAGTTGGGGGCGATGGGGTTGATGGCCATGGAGGTACCAGAGGAGCTGGGTGGAGCCGGGATGGACTACCTGGCGTACAGTCTGGCTGTGGAGGAAATCAGCCGAGGCTGCGCCAGCACCGGGGTGGTGGTCTCTGTTAACAATGTGAGCTCACACTGGCATCTTTAAGGGACTTTATAAACGCATCAAAGTGCAGGTGTTCATTCACCTGTTGTGGTCTGTGATTCTGTTCTCAGTCTCTTTACATCGGACCGATTTTGAAGTTTGGTACAGAAGAGCAGAAAAAGCAGTGGATCACTCCGTTCACCACCGGAGAGAAGGTGGGCTGCTTCGCCCTCAGTGAGCCAGGTAAATGTGACGCCACACACATGCACCTGGATAGAGTCTCTACCTGTCATTGTGCCACCAAAATAAAGGTTTCCTACTAGTAACTCCCAAGTCTTTAACTTCGAAGAACTCAGGAGCAGAGCTACAGTTAGGTGGTCATTTATTTAACCAAACATTCATTGGTTTGAGCTTCTTTTCTCTGTTTTTTTATCCTTGTAAAATGAATATCTTTAGGTTTCAGACAAAACATTTAAAGATGTCTGGCAAATTCAAATACTATTTTTCACTTCTTTAACAAAATATAGACAAAACGAGTTTAGAAAATAATCAGTCATCATTTGACTGGGGTTGGCCATACTGTCAAATTACCAGTAATTTCCATCTGGATGAAAATAGAAATTCAAGAAATGTAACAAATGCTTCTGGAAGGAATCAGCAACCTGCCCTTTACCACTGCAGGGAGGAGTTGTTCAAATAGAAACATCTGCAATGTGCTGGTAGGCTTGTGGTCGTAAGCCTTCCCCAAATTCTCCTTCTCTAAATGAAGCGATTTAATAAAAATTGCAGGTAATGGCAGTGATGCAGGTGCAGCCTCCACCGTGGCTCGTCAGGAGGGAGATGAGTGGGTGCTGAATGGAACCAAAGCCTGGATCACCAACTGCTGGGATGCCTCCGCCACTGTTGTGTTTGCCACCACAGACAAGAAACTCAAACACAAGGCATGACATGACACACCGAAGAGAGGGAGAGCGGCTTGTTCTGTTGAGCAGTACAACTGCAACGGTCACTCGCTTTCTGTGTCTGCAGGGTATCAGCACATTCCTGATCCCCATGCCACACCCAGGGCTTTCTCTGGGGAAGAAGGAGGATAAACTGGGCATCAGAGCCTCATCAACAGCGAACATAATCCTGGAGGACTGCAGGATACCGCTGGACAACATGTTGGGCCCTCGTGGTGCTGGATTCAAGATCGCCATGGTATTCTAAAGCATTTCATTCACTGTTACATGGAAGCTGCCTTTACATGAAGCCTGATATTCCACTTCCATTACTAAATAAGTGTTGAATCGAGCTAAAAACCCTCTAAATAAATAAATCCTGTAACAGCTTGTTCAACAAACAAAAGGTGTTAAGTAAACAGTCCTGTTTAGTATAATGTCCTGAATATCCACTTCCTCCTTTCTCTCCTTGTCTAAATGAGCAGCTTGCTTTTCCTGTTTATCCACTGCAGGAGTAATAAAACTGATTTATATTCAGATCACATTTAAATAAAATGGCCTGGAAACTCACCACAGCCTCTACGTTCACCTCTTATCTCGATAATGTGCATTTCTGCAGCATTAGTTCCATTAGTACGACACCGGTGTCGTGTTCTAGTCACAGCTCTGCTTTCACTTTATCTTTTTAACATAACTGTTGCATCCGTTTGCCATGATGCTGCTTTTTCATTCATTTACCATCAGTGGTGCCTAAAGCTTCCTAACATTGAATTTTCACAGTCAGAACCTTTCAGCAGCTCAAAGTAAGGATAACCCATTTGTTTTTGTTTTTTTTTAAAGAGAGTGTATTTGGTCTTTCCCTTTACTGGGCAAAGACGGTGTTAGACAGACAGGAAACACTGGAAGAGAGTCGGCCAGTCCACTGCTGCTACTGGACCAGGGAACCCCGGAAGCACAGTCTGACCTTTTCCCAATTGGCATTTGGTTGAAATTCATTGTAATTTGTGTAAGAAGTGTCACATTTCAAATACAGTAACTTGAAATAGAAAACAAGAGGCACATCTGTGTTGTATTGATGAGATTAGCTCTGTGGAAATGTACATCATGTGTATTGATCTACTACATGAGCTGCGCGTCCTGGTGGCTCCTCCTCCTTCTTACTGTTTTTACTCTGCCTTTATTAGTGACCAGACTTCTGTTGAATTGAACTAAATGTTCTGAAACTGAACTTGTCAACATACTGTATCACAAAACACAAACTCTTACTAAGCACTGCTGGAACACTCTTGCAGATCAGTATCCATTGTAAGTTAACGTCTTTGTGTCTCGCAGCAAACCCTGGACAGTGGACGGATCGGCATCGCCTCTCAGGCTCTTGGCATTGCGCAGGCTTCTCTGGACTGCGCTGCAGACTACGCACTCAAGCGCAATGCGTTCGGAGCCCCCATCAGCAAACTGCAGGCCATACAGGTGACATGACCACTAACAGAGCAGCTGAGGCGGGAGTTGACCTGTACAGTGGGGCCTTAGTACACGTTTCCTACAGTGCAACCCAATAGAAAGTGTGTTACACACTGGACATGTGCAGTTTAAAACACGGTCACAGCAGACAGTGTGGCAGGGAGCACTAATGAGAAAGGTGGCATTCATCAACCCCCTTTGATGAATTTGCTGTCAACAGAATCATCGTTGCAGTGCTGACTGAGCGTTCTTCCCACTGTCTAGTTCAAACTGGCTGACATGGCTCTGGCAGTAGAGAGCGCTCGGCTGCTCACCTGGAAGGCTTCGCTTCTTCGAGATTCAAAGAAACCCTTCACCAAGGTACGCAGTCGCCTCTGATTCAGCAAGTTTGAGTTTTACACTACATCACACTCCAGCCTTCTCTTCCTGCAGGAGGCAGCTATGGCCAAACTAGCAGCGTCTGAAGCCGCCACGTTCTGCTCACATCAGGTAAGAGACCAACAGGAGAGTCTAAAAATACTGAAACACCCTTCCAGACAACGCCCTTATTTCACTTGTTTGCTCTTTCAATCAGGCGATCCAGATCCTGGGCGGGATGGGTTACGTGACGGACATGCCTGCTGAGAGGCACTACCGCGATGCTCGCATTACAGAGATCTATGAGGGAACCAGTGAGATCCAGAGACTGGTTATTGCAGGCCAGTTACTGAAGGAATACCAGTCATAGACACATTTTTGCCTTTGGCACCATATGGACAGATCTGAGATGTCACCTAATCCATAAACACAGTGAAGTCAGGCTGGATCAAATTCGACATGAGCTAAGGTGCAGCTGTTTTAAGCAGCAGGTCTGTGAGACGACGCTACAGATGTTCAGAGGGAATTCAGGTGATTTTACATTTTACATTACCTCCGGTGTTCAACAGAAGTTAGGACTGCATGTTAAACTCTGTACGATAAATATCTACCGCCAGTTTAAAGGGTCAGTTCACTTGGAATTTATGCAGAATGTTTTGCTGTTCTGTGTTTTTTTTTATCTCAACCTTTGACAACCTCTGTGTTTCTTGGTGCCCAAAGAACTTTAAAAAAGATACTGAAAGATTGAAAAGCACCTTGTTTTACAGAAAATATGGAACTCTTTAATTAATTTAATAACTGGTGTTTAAAGGTCATAAGGTGGGAATGATAAAATCTATATTGGCACCATTTTTCTATTTCTCATTACTGGATGACAGGTCAGATGCAGGAGATCAGTTTGCATCTCGTCACAGACCTGCAGCTAACGCTTACCTTCTTATTAGCTGCAACCACAACCTTTATCTAAATGAACCAACCAACGATACCATACTTTTACTTTACTGAAAAACACCACCGAGGGGGATAAATATCTCTGGCTCAACACCAGTCAGTCAGACCTGAAGACGCCTCTTGGATGAGAGGTGAAAAGTCTTCGACCTAGAAACCTAGTCTAACCTAAGTTTTTTCAGTTTACTATGACCTGGATGACTGAGAATCTGCACAGACATACTTTTACTTTAATTCAGTTTTGTTTGTATAGCGCCAAATCACAACTAAAGTCATCTCAGGACACTTTACAACATAAGGTCTAGACATTATTATTATTATTATATAGGGGAAACCCAAGAGCAGCACTTGGCGACAGCGGGGAGGTAAAACTCCCTTTAAAAAGAAGAAACCTCCGACAGACCCCGGCTCTTGGTGGGCGGCCTTCTGCCTCGACCGGTTGGGGTGAGTGGATAGAGGAGAGAGAGAAGAAGGAAAGCAACAAGACACAACAAACAATCAAACACTGATCAGGTCGATGTGGCTGGTGACTGTCTTAAGTATTTTCCTAACTATGACCACACTGTAGTCGCTTGTGCTCAGGTACTGTAGAAAAAAAAATCCAACATCAGCTTCTTAAAGTGTGTTACTTTATTATCTGTAACAACCCCATTATCATCTCAGCATTGGTTTATCAGATGTTTACTATTTTATAATCATCCCAATGTACAGAATACATTTCCACACTTAGTTTTTATGTTTTGTGATTTGGGTGAACTGACCCTTTTAGATCATGACTTTGTCCTGACGCCGTTTCCAAACACCGACATGAGGATAAACGTTTTATCTCGTTTTTAAAATCGGTCTGTTTCCTATGAGGAGTTTTAACCACCAGGGGGCGACAGTGTGCTGCAGTCACGTGACTCACTTGGACTTCTACACTAATCACAATGATCAGAGTGCACAGGTTGTTGACTATAGTTTTATTAATTGATCTTGTGGTGGAGAGTGAGAGTTGATACTTGAACAATGAAGATGAAATGTGTGATATCTGTTGACCCAAACATTCAAGGTGATTGATCCCTGTGTAATATTTTATTGTGGCAGGATTCACAGCCCTCTTGTGACTCTAACTTGTACATATTTTATTGTAATTTACTGTGTGAAAATGACAAAAACATGAATTAAAGTACTGTGAGGATGCACAGACAAATTCTGGGTTTTATTTTGACATGTTAAAGCTACTTTATTAGCACAGTGTGTTATTATATGTAGTAAGTCCTGCAGTGTTCAGCCAGTGTTCTACTGGGTGTATAGGGTCACGGGCCGAACCATCAGTACAAGGAAAACAGCCACTGATAAATGTCTTTCTGCTGACAACTTGTTCTAACAAGTGTATTAGACGTATTTTAGTTTCTTTGAAAGTTAAATGCAGGTGGATTTGTAAAGACTTGGTGCAAAGAGGCGCTGGACTGTTACCTGCTGCTTATCTGGGCCAGGTATCATCCATTTCATTAATTATATAGAAGGTATTGTTACACTTTGCTGCAAAAGATCCATAATAATTCATCTATAAATAACAAGGACGGCCAGTAAAAAGGCTGCTTCTTCTTTATTGTGACTAGAAAAATGGCATGAAGTATAAAACATAGTACATGTATTCAAATGCAGATTCCCTGCGTAAATCACATGAGTGCACGCTACATGTTCACTGTGGGAAACAATCTCAAAGCAAACTTAGTCCAGTAGGTGGAAAAACTAAGCACAAAGACGCTCTGCAGCCTTTCAGAGGCCCCAGACTGAGTCTGGACACTTGACTGGATTATGAAACGTGTGCCAACAAACTTCAGTCTCTAATCAGTCTTTCAACTGTTTTTATTTATGAGCAGTTGAATTTAATAACCTGACTCCTCGGACTTGATGTGACGTGGCCTTGAGGCGCTACAAGATTAAGCCACTTAGGAGCAAAACTAAACTAGTTCTGTCGGACAAATACTTAACAGTCACATTCAGTTCACGGTTACAACAGTTACAGCCACTTGGTCTTCACAGTTTCAGTGTCAGCTTCTTTTGGCACACATCACCAGACTAGAACAGCAGAAATGGCGGCGGTGCGTCAGCTCTGCCCCACAACAACGTCCAGTGTAGAACCGGACTTGCAGTTTATACATAAAGCCTCTTGTCAAAGTCGTCGCTGCCTGTGATCTTGGTGGGAGTGTATTTAATGGCAGAACCGCCTCTCACTCCTTTGGAAAAGGAGCAGCACAGCAGGGTCCCCCCGAGCAGCAGCAGCGCGGTGGCCGCCCAGCCGACGTAGATCGCCGCCCCGATCTCCCTCTTCTTGGACGGAGGCACCTGGGGGTCGTAGAAGTCCACGATGATGTTGTTGGCCATCCAGCAGAGCGGGACCAGCACGAGCAGGCCGCTGACGATGTGGATGACCCCTCCGGCATTCACCACTTTGGCCTTCACTGCCTCCTCCTTGATGCAGTTGGTGCACTGCGCCCCGGCGACCGTCACCGTGAGGGCGACGACCCCCACCACGGCGGAGATGACCGTCAGCGCCCGGGCCGTCTGCAGGTCCTGCGTCAGGGCCAGGACCGAGTCGTGGAATTTGCATTGCATCTGACCGGTGCTCTGCACCACGCAGGACATCCACAGGCCGTCCCAGATGGTCTGAGCCACCACGATGTTGGCGTCGATGAAAGCGGTCACCTTCCACATCGGCAGACCACAGGCGACCATCACCAGCAGCGAGCCCGTGACGCATAGCGCCAAGCCGAGGATCTCCAGACACGCAGAAAGCATAGCTCTGTTAGTACAGCTATATATACCTGATGCTAACTATGTGAGCAGTGAGGTAAAACGGGTTCTGACTTCAGCTGTCTCGTCTCGATTTCTCCGACCACTGACTGTTTGCGCGCTGAGTCTTTTCATTTATGGCTCCACCTGACCTGACGCTGCTGCTGCGTCCCCATCACAACAAAACCCAGAAGCTTTCAGCCAATCAGAAGTACATGCGCTTTTGTCTCATCCAATGAGGGCATCTCACACGCGCACGTGTACATGCGTGCGCACTGTTTTGCGCTGGAGCGGGTCAGACCTGTGGTGCCTTCCTGTAATTCAGTTTGCAGGACGCGGTGGGAAGGAAAGCAAAACGAGAAGCTGACAGCTGCTTAAATATATGTGGAGGTTTAGTACAAGCTGTGTCTGCAAACCGCTAATGTAGGCTGAGGGAATGAATTTATGTTTTCTGACCTAACATTTCATGTACATTTAAATTTTGAGTGCTCTGAACGTTTTGTTTACAGCTGTTAGTAATAAAATGAACAGATCAGGGCTGTTTATGTAAAGGTAAAGACTGGGCTTTACTTTGAGCATCAGGCCAGAGCACATCAGCACTGATAAGAGAAGCTTAGGCACCAGGAGCAAAGCATGCTGGGACATTAGAGGCTACTTCCTGTTCAGATGATAAATGAGATCACATCCCCACTTGATTTGTCTTTATCATCTTCTTCATGGAAACTGGCCGGTTTGAGAGCAGTATCCTGTGCGTGTTTGTGATCACAGCGTGCTGATAAAAGCTGCACCACGTGAAGGACGCTCAGTATCCATCTTTCAGTTTTAATCATGACGTTTAGCCATGGGCCTGTGGAGTACTGAACACCTCTGAATGCATTCATACTGTCCAGAGTCAGGACAGAGCAGTAGGTGTTGGTGCAGTGTGGACATCATCACGCCAACAAACAACATTCCTTCAGCAAAACACAATCAGCTCTCCATCTGGAAAGCTCGTTATTTTGCAAGCACATGAAAGGGAATAATCCATGATGTCACGTAGTAGGCAAGAGGGTTGTGAAAACTGCTCCCGACGGCTCAGTAACTGGAGGCCAGTTCAGATCAGACTGTGGTCGCTGCCAGCAGAATGACAACTGTGTGTGTGCGTGCATGCACAGCTCCATGCATGTCCTCACAGAGCCAGGTGCTTCCTCCTCTTTTTCAATGGCTGAGTGTTTACAGTTACACAAAATACTTCCAGCTCCTGCTGTTCAGTTCCTGTTGAGGTCCTGGAGATGTACTGTCTGCACAGCGAAGCAACGCCGTGTGAAGACAATCCCAACAAAACCAAATAAACAAAAACATAACCAACAGATGGAGGTGTTGGACTCTGGCAAGTGTTTACCAGAGGTGAAAGTAACTTGACTAAGCTTAACTCGGCTCCACTTCGCTGACCTCCAGCTGCAGCTGAACCTCATCTCACTTTGCTTTATTTCACGTAACATGGCCCCAAATCCAACTCAAACTTCAGTTTTATTTAACTTTTTTCACTGACCTCAGCTCAGTTCCAACCTCAACTTTCAAACTCCAACTCCAAACTCTGGACTTGGCTCAGATCCACCTGCAACTCTTCACTTTACTGAACCGAACTGAACTCAGTTCAGCTTCGCCTCCAGCTCCATGTCACTTCAGTTCACCTCACTTTACTCTGCCTTACTTAGCTCAGCTCCAACTCCGCTGCACTCACAGCTCAGTTCAGTTCCACTTCCCTTCCCTTCAGCTTACCTCAGTCGGTTCGGCGCTGATTCAGCTCAGCTTCACACGGTTTTACTTCACTGAACTCAGCTCAGCTTCACGTTCAACACCAGCTCCACACTGCAACACAACTCCTGGCTAAAGGGCCTGGACACTGGCTGTCTTTATGCTGACATGCTAATTGCTCTGCAGCGAGTGTATGAGAACACACTGTACTGATTCGATATGTGCACTGATTATGCCTGACATTTGAAATAAGGGACATGTCTGATCAGTTTCAACAACCATCTTCTTTTTATGACTTTATTTTCTTTTGTCTTGGTTGTAATTAGTTGTGTTTGTGCGAGGTGCCAGCTGCAGGGCTTCCAGGTGATGTGTTAGCAGCGGGTGGGAGGGCTGACATGCAGCGGTGTTGGGATGTCCGGGCTCCTATCACTCCCCCTTGACACCATTGTTCTCTGAGCTGCTGGCAGTATTCTCCTCCTCCTTTTCCACATCAGCTCTTTTTATTATCCACAGTGAAATGTCACCTGGCGCTGGGAGGGATGTGAGGCCTCGGTGTGTTGTTGTGTTGTACCTTTTGTCTGGGACCACTATCGGAGATATTTTTAGTATTAGTTGGTGTCTGTGTGACCTTTTTGATCTGTCGTGTCCTGTGTCAGCAGCAGCGCAGCAGGATTACACACAATACTACAGTCCTGGAGTCGTGTAGAAGAAACTGTCTTACAGGTGGCCCTGACCAAACATTCTTCTTTAGTGTTTACTACTACAACACACAATGGTTTGTGAGTCAACATTCACTCCTGTGCTGAAGGTGACTCACTCCTTCTGTATTTCTTTCACCGCAGCCGACCGTGTGTCATAGGTGGTGACGCTACAGCAAAAATAAAAGGTTGCTGTCACACCGCTGGAATGTCACCGGAATACAGGTGAAACTAATGGACACACACAAAGCAGCTGTGACAACACAAACAGAAGGTCCTTGTTGTGTTGTACCTGCACGTTTCCCACTGCTGTATACATCTTGTTTTGTGTATGTAGCGTTACAGGTGGTGGCGGTGGTGGGGACTAACAGTGTCGGCTTCAGATTTGGTCAGGTGATGCTTTCTGCTTTCTTGGTTTACTAAAGTCCTGAAACATTAAGGTCATTTCCAGCCAAATGTTTCTATGTGCATTTTCAAATTCAGATATAAATTCTAAATAGAGCATAAAACCAAAATGTGACAACGTGCTGTAGTGACTAAATGCTGCATGAAGCCTGTTTGGTGAGGAGACCTTCCTCTCATCAAAGCCACAGTATATAAGTATTTTCAAATGTAGAAATCTGCTCCAAAATGTGTCTCAGTGTGTAGAGGAGCTGTCGAAGCCTCCTGTGACCCAGACTCACTGAGCAGCACTGGCAGCAGTGCAGAGATATGAGCTTCTAAAGGTTTTGAGTGGGAGAAGTTTATTTCTGCTTGATCAGTAAAATTATTTACATTCTCAGTTATTGTAATTTCACAATGACAAATATCTCAAGAGCTGGACAGGGAGGCTGGGTGGAGCAGGGACAGGGACAGGGAGGCTGGGTGGAGCAGAGACAGGGACAGGGAGGCTGGGTGGAGCAGAGTGGAGCAGGGACAGGGAGGCTGGGTGGAGCAGGGACAGGGACAGGGAGGCTGGGTGGAGCAGAGTGGAGCAGGGACAGGGAGGCTGGGTGGAGCAGGGACAGGGACAGGGAGGCTGGGTGGAGCAGAGTGGAGCAGGGGCAGGGAGGCTGGGTGGAGCAGGGACAGGGGCAGGGGGGCTGGGGGGGGGAGTGAGGCTGGGTGGATCAGAGAGGAGCAGGGTCAGGGAGGCTGGGTGGAGCAGGGACAGGGACAGGGAGGCTGGGTGGAGCAGAGTGGAGCAGAGATGGGGGAGTCACTTTAATACATGAAACTAACTTTTCCATCATGTTTTCCACTTTCACACTCTTCCTGGAGAATCAGGTGTTTATCTCCACAAACCAACATCTTAATTCACACATGTGGATGGAAACATGCACTTATTTGCATTTTGTTTGGTTAGTTAAAAAAAATCAGGTTAAGCTTTACACTACAACTGATTACATGAAGTTACTGACTTCAAACAGTAAATTACAAAAAAAGTAATCAATTATAATGACATTGTTGTGTTTACATGGAGTAAATGACAGTATAACTGGCTGCGGACACAGAGGATTATTACTTTACTGAGCTGGTGACTCAGACCAGAGGAAACCCCAGCACCAACCCATCACTTACCCCTGTCAGGAGATAAGTGTCCTGAGCGCTGGGCTCTAATGTCCACTTGGCTCTTCCTCTGTGACTCATTGTACGTGTTAACAAGCAGTGGAAGTGACGCACTGACTTAGCATGCAGGATGCCATCAGGCTCGATCATCCTGTGTGAATTCAGACCCCCGCCTTCATTATGTGGGCACTGCCACTTCCTATGTACCAGCTGTAATCAGGGCTCCAGCTATTTCCATTATCTGTCAGTTATTTTCAGATTTTTAAACATATTCATAATAAATGGCATGTTTAAGCCACCGGTTTACATGTGACCTCTGTATCCTGAAGAATAATCAGGCTAAAGAACCGTGTGTCATTGAAAACAGAGTGAGTGTGTTCTCAGTGTTTGGTGCTAGAGATGGTGCAAAGTGACTGGGGGGGGCTGAACCTCATGTTTTACTTGTTAGAACAAAACAAGAGTCTCTCTGGTGTTATTTCTTTGGATCGTGTGGAAAATAAAAGTAGGGATTTTCACTCTTGTCTGTCGAGAGTAGACGAGGAAACAAAGTTCACATGGATGGGTCAAAATGTCAGACAGCAGCACAGCTGGTGTTGTTTCCTACTGGCCGCCCACACTTGTTTCAGTTTTACCGTGGCCACAATCATTTCATAACTTTAACAAAGTGTGTAGTGTAGCCCTGATGACAAACCCCTAACACCAACAGAGGACTCACTGTGGTTCTCTGAAACTAACCGAACCCGAGCCAAAGCATTGTCACGTTGTAAAATATATTTTCTTTCAGCAGTATTTTGTGTTGCCCTGTTGATGGGGGGGGGTCAGAGGTACTCAGATCCTTTACTGAAGTAAAAGTACCAGTACTACAATTTCAAAATACTCCATCACAAGTAAAGGTCCTGCCTTCAAGATCCAAAGTATTACCAGCTTCATGTTGTTAAAGTATCAAAAGTCAAAATGCCTCGTGTGACTGAGACATTATGACATCAGACACTGTTCACCCTGATGCGCCAGGTGATGATAAAAGTACAGCCACATGTTTGTAAGAGGAGAATCTCCCACCACCCTGTGTCCTAACCCACGTTCTGTGGTTGAGACTGTGAAAAGTCTTTTAGCAAACGAGCGACTGACTGAGGTGTGGTGCAGACATTCGAACCACGGGAGTATCTGATATTTAAAGACAGATTTTCAGTGGAGTGCTCCTTTATTTTCTGTCCAGTCTTCTCTGCTGTCTCCCAGCTGCATCGCCGTCAACTTGTTTTGGTTTCCGGAGACATTTTCCCACCTTGTCTCTGTCATTGCCTCATTTCCTGTGTGTAACAGCATAATTTCCTGTCTCTGTGGAGCACAGTCAGAGAGATAACACAGCCACCATTGTTGTTTCTGCGCCTGCACATCTCACTCTTCTGGGTCCCAGCTTAAAGAGTTTAACCCTCTTGGAAGATTGTCTGAAGATGTTAAAGGTAGAACTGGCGATCCTGGAAAAACCAGCAAGAGGAAGCTCGATTGTGAAAGTAGACAACAAAAGAAATCCCACCCCTTCATTCTGCCTCCTCTCCAAAGCCACTCCTCTAAAACCCAACGCGCTGCCTGACTACTACAGATGTCAGGAAAATAATAAATGCCCCCCCCAAAAAACCAGACCTGTCCAGCAGAAACACGGCCGCCATGACGTCGTTGTTCAGCCCCTTTCGTTCTCAGTTGTCACCATTGTTCAAAAGCCACACTGACGTTAATTCTGGTTTTACTTCTTGAAGCATTCGGCTTCTTTAGAAGTAACTTTCTCAAATACAATCTCTACTTATGACCAAAATGACTCTTATCACCTTTGACCTTGAGCCCAAACAGCTTGTGTTAATCCCAGTTTATGACATTCAGACCATCTCTGGCTCACACTGCTGGAGACATGCTGAAAGTGGCACCAAATAAATGAAGAGCAGTTCCAGTGTTACTTGATTTGTGTGCAGAGGTCACTGTGGTCCCGGGCACCCCCTGAGAACAGAAGAGGTCCGTTTTGGGACATGGTAGGAAAGACCCTCGCCACCTGTCCTGCACAGGAAACAGAGTGGGTTCTGTGGCACCCTGCTCCAGCCTCCGGTCCTGCTCTTGTCCTCACTTCCCTGCTGTCTCCTCCTCAGGTCGCAGCACAAATCTCACCTATTTTTTGCTTCGTTGTCATTGAGCACTGGGGCGAAACTGGCCCGGTACAGTCCTGCCTGTGATTGATTAGTTTGTGTAGCAGCTGTTGGCCTCTGGCAAAGACGTCTCTGTCATGAGAAAGGTGAAAGGTCACAATTCACAGTGTTATTGCATGAATAAGGCACCAATAAATTAGTTAGTGGTTGCAGCTGATACTAAAATGTAGATACAGTGGATGAAAGTAAGAGCATGGGAACACGAGAGAGGAAGAGAGAATTAAATTATACTGGCTAACATCTTTCTATTTGAGGAGCAGAGCTAGAACAGGCACACATTATATCAGAGCCCGTTATAAAGCCCTGTAGTGTGGGTGTGATTGAACTCCCCTCCCTTATTTTGTACTTCTGTACTTTTATTTTGTACGTCTTGTTCTTATTTTGTACTCCCACACAGAGCAGCGATGGTATTAATGAGTGAAACTACCATTTTTATTGAGCAGTACATTACAGTCAGGGCTGTCATATATCGTGTCCCTTCTCCTGTTTGGCTCTTTAATAAGGTGAAAGCGTTTTCACCTTTTCCCCCAAACTTTGCTTCTTGTTTCCCTGTACTGGTCGGCACCCAGTATTTACAAAATGCTTCCTCTTTATTTCTCCCTCCTTGTTCCCCTTGTCCGGTTTTCTTCAAGTTACATACCAGTAGGACCAGTAGGACCAGTAGGAGTTTTTTACTGGTGCATGAAACTTGCACTTTAAATGCTATGTTATAAAGTGTTGCAGAAAACATGATGCACAGAAATGTGATTTCTGGTGCCAGCAGCAGGTAACTGTTCTGAGTGGCATCGCACACAGAGCCAGACAATAGTGCATTGTTGTCGAGGTTTTCCTTAAAACACAGAGTTCCTACCAGGATGTCTAAATTCAGATGGCAGGGTATGATGTATGATTGGGGTGGGGGGGGGTTGTTGCTGCTTAAAGTGGATCCTCCCCAACGCCACAGGGTAATGAACGCAGTGATCTTGAACCTGAAGCATTTTCTTCTCACCTCTCTCAGGTCAGCAGAGGCACCATGGCTGCAGCGAGTAGGAGACTGAAGGTGAGTCGTGCTCACACCCACAGCAGTCAGATCCACACCTGTGTGCACTTCACAGGTGTCACCTGTTGCCCTAACCGAGTCTACACATTTATCTAACGTTGTCTTTACAGAATATTCAGTAGAGCAGTGTAAAGATGTGATGTGCTACTGCCATCCCCTGGCGTTTCACACGAACTACATGCACTTCTTCACACAATAACACGCCTCACAATCAGCACACCAGCCTGCACGCATGACCACACAGACTCCGGCCGCAGCGAAAAAACGATAGCTATGGTGACCGCTTGTGATTTAGATTGATTTCTGCACATATTAGAGCGTGTGCTGGACCCATCTTCCTGCTGTGGCCGTGAAATATTGTCCAGGCTTTATTAAAGGGACCGGGAGAGCCGCCCCAGACCCGCCTCTCTCATTCACTTTGGACGCATTTTCCACTAAGTGTCCATGATGACGACCAACAGCAGGTACAAGAGCCGTGCGCCCCGGTCAGGTAAGTGCCTACAGGTAATTAATAAGCTGGCGCGCGTCACAGTTGGGTGATTAATTAAGTATCTATCAAAAACAAATCCACATTGTGTTTTTCCCCTGATATTCTCCTGTTGGAATCTGTCATCTGCTTCCCAAACGCCTCCTGGAATTTGTCTTCAGATGATGGAGAGGTAAGAGATACGCAGCAGACAGAGGGCTGCGTACAGTCTGTGTGTGACGATGACCGTCGTGGCACCTGCACGAATCACAGTCATCCATTTGTTTTTGTCGCTGAACAGCTGTGACCACTGCCGGTGGTGACCCTGGTCAGCCATGTCAAGCCTCGACCTTTGTCTTTGCTGTCAGTGTGGAGCTGGGAGGACGCATCATGCCATGCACACTCACATATTTTACCATGTCAGTATCCTGGTCATTTAACTTTACCATCCACGCAGACAGCCCCTCTTCATGCGCACGTATTCCTATCCGTTTCCTTCTGTTTGTAGCATCTGTGCACATCTGCAAACGATCCTGTAGCTGAAGCAGTAGATTGACAGAAAATTAGTTTGCAGATAGTCTGAGAACTGATTATTTGCTTCAGTCGCTTTTCAGCAAAACACCCAGTGATTCCGGCTCAAATGCTTTTATTGGCAGTGTGATAGCAGGGCTGCAGCTCATTGTCCATAGTGTTTAATCTGTTGTTGTCATTTCTTTTGCCTACTGTACATGTCAGGAAATAGTGAACAGCCCAAAGTGGCCTGTTGAATTTCATGCAGCTGTCACTGAGTTTATGAGGATATAAACCAGAAATTAATTAATGAATAATTGTTTCACTATATGTGTGTGATAGCAAACTGGTGTTATTTTTGGATTGTGGGTTGGACATAAAATCACAGCTCATGTGCAGCTCTGCTGATAATAAGACAACACAGAGACAAATTCTCACACTGGAGAAGCTACAGCCAGAGAATATCTGGGTTGTTTTGCTGAGAAAATGAAACAATGATCAATTAGTTTATAAGATAAAGTTTTCCAGTTCATTCTGCCTTGATGCAGTCACACAGTGTGATGACTCTTTAGCTTTAAAGCTACTTAAAGTCTGAATGTTTAGTGGGTGGCGTGCACTGTGCACTTAGATTAAATGCATGAATCCAATTACATATTCAGAGTGAACAATAAGAGAAAGCATATGGCTGTGAAAACTGGCTGACTTTTTAAATCATTCATTTTCATCCTGGAGATCTGGAACATCAGAGAACACGACGTTTCTGATGCAGCATCTCTTCACTGCTTCACTCTGAACGTGTTTATTTTCAGATTTAAATCCCTACAATCCCCTGAGCAGTTTTGTTATTTTGCACCTTCACCCTGCTTCCCAGTTCTGTGTTTTCCTGTCGTGTTGGACGAGCCTGAGTCAGAGCGGAGGACACAGACGCAGCATGGTGTTGCCCAGCAGTCTAGTTCGGTGTATTTTGTGAGAAGTGTGTGGGTGTAACATGCAAACGCATCCACAGACAAATCATCAATATGGAAGCAATACTGGAAATGAAGTGAAGCAGCGCACACACATAGAACACCCCCACATCTCCTTAGTCCCTCCCTAAACAGTCAGGCTGATACGCTCCACATTAAGTCTGGTTCTAAAGGCTTGATGTAATCTCAAGTCCTTTGTTGAGGCAACTCAGTGCAGTGCTTTGTAAGACGCCCCCAACCTGCAGATTCTCTGCTGGACCTTTTCTTCCTCCTCTTTCCATGTGTTCAGATGCACATTTATGCCTCTACGCTGTTGCATCCACTGTCCTCCCTCCCCACCCCACCCCCTCTCCTCGTGTCAGTGGCTGCCTGCCCTGCTGTACGATGAGGACCTAGGGAACCTCAGGGCCTGCTCTCGGTCTGGCCATCAGGATGTATCACTGCTGCTGTGCCCTGCCACTGCAACTGATGTCATGGTTGTTTGTTTTTGTGACTGTCTAGGAAAAAGAGTACGTTGGTTTTGCGACGCTGCCCAACCAGGTGCACAGGAAGTCAGTGAAGAAAGGATTTGACTTCACTCTCATGGTGGCAGGTGGGAGATGGCATCACCTCTTCTGGGTTTTTAGTCTGAATGTGAAGGTCCAAAGTGCTGAGATGGCGTTGATAGCATCTCTCCGTGCACACCGCTCTGGCATGGGTACAGATCCAAAGCTGTCTTTGCACAGGAACAATCAGTTCAGAGCAGGATGTCCTTCTTTCGAGGCAGCTTTACCATCACACCATCGTGTGTGCTGTGAAAATGTCTTGCTCTGTTCAAGTCTGAATGCTGAGGAGGAAAATGAGTCGCAAAGGCGTCCTCAAAATATTTCATTACACCTTAAATCTGTTCATTAAATATTCATGAGCATCACAAGAGACAAACATCAGGAGATTAAAATAGACTGAATAATAAACCAGTTTGCTCCTTCATTGGTGCCCATTATGACGAGAGCCGGACTGGTTTTGCTTTTGTGACCTTCATTTTTCTGATCCAAGCGTCAGCTGAACAGTCCAGGGGTTCATGTTCAGACCTGCATCCCCAGTAATGTTGGTGGCATATGGTGTTTCTATCAAGTCTGGAAAGCAAAAGCCATCAGTGTGAAATCTGAGCCAAATTAAATTAGAGGCTGGCAGTTTGGATTAGCTTTCACACATCCTGGATGTGTCCGGGCATCAGTGGAGTGTCCTACATTTTACTTCTCTGTGTCTATTTCCAGTTTTATTTATTACTTTTAACTCAGTATTTTAGCTGTTTATTAGGTCTGTTCCATCTACATATCAGTCAACAGTTTTTCATTAACATCACCTGTTACTTTTATTTATTGTACATTTACATGTGACTGTTTATTTTTGGCCTTAACACAAAATCTAAATACAGTTTCTATTTTTGTTGAAGCCAGTTGAGCTACTTACTTGAGCTTTCCAAGTACTTTACAGCCTCACATTCAAACGAACCTGGTTGAGAATTTACCTTTTGTACAGTAGCTTTGTCACGAGATCCTGGTCAGAGAGTAGAACTACGTGTATGTTTCAGGTGAGTCCGGCCTGGGTAAATCCACCTTGGTGAACAGCCTGTTCTTCACTGACCTGAACAAAGACAGAAAGCTACTCAATGCTGAAGGTGAGTCACGTGTCAGCCAGACGTCTGCTCACACCTCAGACTGCAGCCGCCTCCTTAAACACCTGTGTGTCACTTCAGAGCGAATCAACCGGACGGTGGAGATCACAAAGCACACAGTGGACATCGAGGAGAAGGGGGTGAAGCTCAGGTTGACTATCGTTGACACCCCGGGCTTCGGAGATGCTGTCAACAACACTGAGTGGTGAGTGTTCGCTTGGTGCCCTGTCCAGTCGGCTTTAAGCTGCAGTTCTACTGTTCAGCATGAAAATGAAAGCAACACTGGCCCACCGTGTTCATACTGACTCTCTCTGCAGGCCAGCTTCTCTGACTACAGTAGAACCAAAGAGGATGCATGCTCGCCAGCCACTTTATTAGGTACACTTCAATGCAACACTTCTGCCTTCTGTGTTTATGGTGTTGTGCTGGACTACATTATATTCAGGTGTCTCTATATGTCTGTCCTCTCTGGCTACAGACATGACAGGGTCAGAATAAACACGTTGAGCTTCAGAAACACAGATGTTAAGGTGGAAGAGTTGCACTGAAGTGCGAGCAGTGTATTTGTCAGTGTGGACAAATCAACAGTGTTTGTCTTTTAAAGCTTCCTGCTTCCCCGCCCTGTTTGTAGCTCTCAGCTCTACGTCCATTAGACGTAAATCTTTAAAAATACTTTTTGTCTGACACAATAGGACAACCTGCCAGATGTTTTCTTAAAGCTGGAATCGTTCACTCTTCTATGATGCATATCCTAAAGCATTGTGTGCTTTTTGTTTGATCTGCCTGGTCAGTCCTATTTGATGTTTGTTTGCCTGGAGCGACAGTGCTGATGTGATTAGGACGTTAATTACATTTCACACTATCTGCTAAGCAGGCAGGGGCCTGTCTGAGCTGTCACTGCTCTGCTGTAGTTCTCCTGCTAGTTTCTTTTTTAAATCGCTTTGCAACTTGTTCCTTTGTTGTTGGGCAGTACTTTACATTACCTGGGGGAAGGATTTATTTATTGATTTATTGATCCTGCAGTAAATTTAAATAAATTAGATGGATTGGTGTCATGAACATGGCTTCAGTCTGGGCTATGATGAAAATACATAGGTTACATGTGTTTCAGCGACACATTCACCTGTGTTGTATAAGCTCACAGTGGGTTTTTAATTTACTAAACTTGTCAGATGAACATAGTGGAGTGTATAGTCAGCTGTTTCCCTCTGAAATGTAGTAGAAGAAGAAACATACATAAACAAAATGCTGAACCATTCCTCTAAAGGGATTGTAGTATAGACATTAACCACTAACAGGCTGCTGTTGTCTTCCAGCTGGAGGCCCGTCACAGACTACATCGATCAACAGTTTGAACAGTACTTCAGAGACGAGAGCGGACTCAACAGGAAGAACATCCAGGACAGCAGAGTGCACTGCTGCCTCTACTTCATACCCCCATTTGGACACGGGTATTACAAACACTGCCAGATGTACACATATGTACGTGCATTTATCAGAGTGCTCAGTAAAGTCCCCGTGCTCCTGTAGGCTTCGTCCGGTTGACATCGAGTTCATGAAGGCCCTGCAGGACAAAGTCAACGTGGTTCCTCTCGTCGCGAAGGCGGACTGCCTCACTCCCACGGAGATTAGGAAGCTCAAAGATCGGGTAAGACCACACATGAACTAAAGTGATGTTTATCTGTGCATCCATCATCCATGGTCATCAGATTTTAGAACTAAACCCAAATTATGGGATGTGATGTATAATAACATGTTTCATTGCAGCAGTGACAGCTTTTAAAAGCTGAATCTATGCACTGAGCTTCCTGTCTGTGCAGCATGTCCCTCTGCTGCTGGACGTTCAGTGGTTTACTCTGCACTGGAATGAACCTGCCTGTGCAGAAATAACGTGGATGTCTGGCTGAAAGCAGGCACATTCTGACATTCTGCTGTTAAACAGCATGAGAAACGGGCTCGTTTGCTTTCTCTGTGGCTGTCAGATGAAGAGATGATTATCAGTCTCATGTCGGTGGTAATTACAGAGCTGAACGAGCAGGTGGTCAGCCTAGCTTAGCAGACAATCAGGAGGGAAACAGCCTGGTTCTCCCCACAAACCCAGCTATGTCTACTCTACCTGCCAACGCCAACACGTTGGATCTCATTTATTTAACCCATATACTGTATGAGCAGAAATGTGACTCCAGCCAAGGTTGTGTGTACTTTTTCTTGCATGACAGTTGAGCCGTCCATTCAGTGCACCTACCAGGCAACATCACAGTGATGAGCAGCCTGTGAGAAGCCGCTCCACCTGCTCAGCCTTGTTCCACACCTCTGAATCCCTGCCCACGTCTCTGATATGTTCAGCTATTTCATTTGTCTGCAAAAATATGTGATGAGATAGATGCAGCTGTACTAGTTGTTCTAGGTTTGTCAGTGTTGAGCTAAGCTGACACAAGAGTTTCTGGCCTCTCATCTCACCTTCAACAAGACGGTGAATAAACACAAAATGTTGAACTGTTCCTTTAAAATGATACTGTAAAGGAGGCTCATCTGTAGGTTTATGGATGAAGTCACACCACAAATGTTGTTCTCAGCTTCTGCTCAGGATTTTTTCCACAAAACAAAAAATTAGTTGAATAAGAAACAATTGAAAATGAAGATTATAAAGTGGTGATTGTCCAGTAAACACACGAGCTGATCTCAAGCGGAACAGCACTGAGACCCACAGATACATTGAGTTTCATCTCGGTTTAGTGGTGGATGACTCAGATCTTCCTCCACCGAGATTTGATCTGGGTTTAGTTTTAAAGCTTTCACATAAGGCTGTGTGTGTATGTGTGTGTTTTCCATCACGTCTCTCTGTGCTTTGTCCAGCTGAGGGAAGAGATCGAAAAGAATGGGATAAAGATCTACCAGTTCCCTGACTGTGACTCTGACGAGGACGAGGACATCAAGCAGCAGGATAAAGAGCTGAAGGTTTGCTCTGTGTCTGATGTGCAGGCCGTCGCTTTTTTCACATTTAAGTACAGTTTTAAGGATTTTTTAAAACTTTACTCGAGTATTACAATTACAATTGTACTTCTGCTGCACTACCTGTGTGTGTGTGTGTGAGTGGGAGGGGGGCAGACAGCAACAGACAGCTGCCAACAGCTCTGGATACCATTCACTGCATCAGATATAATAATCAAAACATATGATATACATAATATTATGTTATATCTTCATAATGAGTCTGATATGTTTTGTATATTTTGATAGTATTTGTGTACGTTTAGCTAAAATTACAAATGCAGGAGTTTAAAGTACAGTAGTACTTTCACAGTGTTAATACTACCTTAACCTTAAGGGGTTTTCCTGTTGAAGGGTTTCCTTATCTGGTTCGAGGGTCTAAGGGTGGAGGGAGTCGTATGATGCACAGACTGTAAAACCCACTGAAGTAAATTTGTGATATTGGCCTATACAAATAACATTTGACTTGACTTGAATGCTTCCTTTGTGTGTGTGTGTGTGTGTGTGTGTGCGCTGTAGGAGAGCACCCCGTTCGCAGTGATCGGCAGCAATACCGTGGTCGAAGCCCGAGGTCAGAGGGTGAGAGGGAGGCTCTACCCCTGGGGCGTTGTGGAGGGTGAGAAACTCTGTAGCGGGTTTGACATTTCATGGCAGCGCTAATGATCAGTAATGAGATGTTCATGTCGCCCGTGTGCAGTGGAGAACCCGTCCCACTGTGACTTTGTGAAGCTGAGGACCATGCTGATCAGAACCCACATGCACGACCTAAAGGATACCACCAGCGACTGTCACTACGAGAGCTACAGAACTCAGTGCATCCAGAACATGACCAGGTGCGTGTCTGTGTTTACATTGGGAACGTGACCGGGTGTGTGTCTGTGTTTACATTGGGAACGTGACCGGGGGCCTATTTCAAGAAGGCGGTTCAACAAACTCAGAGTTCAGACCTGAACTCTGAGTTGACTTACTCAGAGTTGGAAAACTCAGAGTTTTCGGTTTCAGAACAGCTGAAAAGAGTTGGTTTAATCAACTCTGAGTTGTCTGACTCAGAGTTAGGCGCGTGCCACGCGACTATAAAAAGCCCTGAACAATGGAGTGAAGAAATTACGAGTCACCATGGCAACAGGACCAAGCCAAAATAGGTCTGC
>NW_018128226.1:15021-33212 GCF_001952655.1 Monopterus albus | reverse complement strand
AGCAGCATGTGCAGCAGTCAACAGCCAATGTGCAATTATGCATGTGCAAACAGAATGTAAATAGTACATCACATATTTCCTGGTAATAAACTCCTCAGCTGTTTAGGAGTCTAATGGCAGAGGGAAAGAAAGAGTTTTTCAGTCTAGTGGTCCTGCATTTCACACTTCTGATCCTCCAGCCAGAGGGCAGAGAAGTGAACAGTCCGTGCTGGGGGTGGGTGGGATCTTTGAGGATGGAGGCAGCTTTCCTACGCACCTTGCGGTGGTAAATGCTCTGCAGAGAGGGCAGTGGAGTCCTTGTGATCTTCTCCACAGTCTTTACCACTCTCTGCAGGCGCTTGCGGTCCATACCAGTTGTAGAGGCTAAATCTCTACTGTTTGTTTTAGCCTGTTGATTGCCTGTATAGTTGACTTTGTTTTGACGCGTGTCCACACATTACAAGTTCACTGTGCATCCAGTACAACAAAAAAGAGTTACTCACGAATCCACTTGGGTAGATGAAAACACTTTACTTTAGCCAAAGTGAGCGTGAACAATCCTCCAAGGTGAACATGAACAATCCTCTTCATACACAGCAAAAATGTATCTTAAATGAAGTTGTTCAGCATCAAAATTACATTTTGAAACATAAGGTAAGGTGACGCTGACGTGAGGACGACGGTCAAAAGACTGTTTTTAGCCAAAAACTTACAAGCTAATCTCCTTCCACAACTATGGTACACTCACGTTTTTCTTCTCTTCTTCTTCTCCTCTAATGTCACCACAAGGTGGCGCCTTTATACAATAAAACTGAACAAATGTAAGAAATATTAACTTCAAACATAATCATTCCTAACCGATTACCATATAACATAAATCACAAAATGTACAACTTATAACATCTGGATCCTACACTGTGTTTACACCCAGAACATGACCGGGTGTGTGTCTGTGTTTACTAGATGTGGTCTTGTCTTTTGCTGACGCTGTTCTTCATTTAAAAACCAGGAGTCTGCCTGAGTCCACAGCCATTTATTGGGTTTGGTTGGACTCTTCTCTTAATAGACAGTAAATCTCTATAAATTAACGATTTCTGCCAATAGTATTGTTTATTTGTGTATTTTATTTGACGTGGGATGTGCACATTTAATCAACACTTACATTAGCAACATCAGTGTAAAAGGTGCCAGGGCTAACACACAGGTGGCCGTTCACACCTACGACCTAACGTGCACGTCTTTGGACTGTGGGAGGAAGCTGCAGGACAGCAGCCACACAGAGGACACACAGACTGCACAGGAAGGCTCCAGTTGCTCGGCGGGGTCGTATCCAGAGCCTTCTGGCTGTGAGGCTGCACCGAGCATCTTTGAAGCTGTAGTTAGTGACAAGCTGCTGCAGAGCGTCGGTCCCTCTGTTTTGGAGTCAAAGCTTCGTTACGTTGCACAGTGATGCAGACCTTTGAGCCAGTGTTTACTGCAGTCTTTCATTTTTCTATAAACTCCATGAGATTAGTTTATTGTCTGTTAAACTAACTGAAGCACTTTAATCACATAGCTGGCTCTAAACTTGTTATGTAGTCACTGTCTTTAACAAAACAGATGTCAGAACAAAAACAGCCTGCTTGTAAATTTGTGATTGTAACAGCTGTGACAGACTGGGGTTTCTTTAAGTTTGTTTTTCATGTTGCAGCGAAGCAGCTGTGGATCCAGTGTTTTGCTGTGTTCATGTTCAATGTCTGTCTGTTGTGTTATAGTAAGATGAACGCAGACAAGCGCGTGGAAAGCCCCATCCCAATCCTGCCGCTGCCCACGCCAGACGTGGAGACAGAGAAGCTCATCAAGAAGAAAGACGAAGAAGTGAGCGACTCCTTAATAAACCTCAAATACTGAATGATGCATGGCAGCGGGTGTTACATAACCAGGATGCTGATGTGAGCTGAAGAACCCCATGTGTTCTTATGTAAGCCGTGTCTCATCCCCCTCTTGTTCCCTTTTCTCTCTGCAGCTGAAGAGGATGCAGCAGATGCTTCAGAAGATGCAGCAGCAGATGCACGGGCAGGACCTGTGACCCCCAACCTCCGGCGTTACATGTTAGACGTTAATTTAGGAAACAAAAATCCCACAAATAGCACAGAGTTAAACCTTCACTAATCCCATCTCTTCAGGGGATGTCATGAAGAAGTCTTCAGACGTGTACAACCAATATTTAACCTGACTTCCAACACACTGGTCCCAAAGTAGCAGCAGATGAGTGACAACATGCATGAAGGTGTTTAGAATTACACCGCTGTTTAATGCAGCCGTAGATTTAGGAATACTACATGAAACTAATACACCGAACCCTTGACTCGTTTAGTTTAGGTTTTTAGTTTGTGCACCTGCTGCCTGAGAGATGACACTAGACTGAAAAGTGGCTGAAGGTATCTCGCTGTTATGTCGTGGTCGGTTTCCGGTGGCCTCTCAGAGTCGGCGTGTCGTCCCACTAGAACAACAGCGTGACACCTTCAGCCTCCCTTCAGTCTGCAGTATGCGTGCATGTGTGCATGCTCATACTTTTCCTCTCTGACTTCGAGGAGCATTTACTCAGTGAAGCCATGAATTCTTCAGACAATCTCCTTATACAAAACCGTGAACCACCAATTTCTCAAAACAAATTCTTGCAGTGTACAATCATAAGTGTGACACAGTCACTGACACGTTGGCTCCTCATGCTTCAGAGAAACTGCCACAATCAAAATCCCCAGTTTGTCAGCTTTATAATAACAACAGTAACTTTTATTTATATGGCACTTTTCAAAAACAGTGTTACAGTTTAAAGTAAAGAAAGGACCAGTAACAGGGTTTAAGATCAATAAAATCTCTTTTCATCTAAAAATGTCTGGTTTTTATTCCAGTAAATAAACGTGTTTTTAGTTTAAATCACGTCAGAAACAAGTTCTTTCTTGTTTGGTACAAATTTGTCAAAAGGACTAGAAGGTTGTCCTGGAGGCCACTGCCGCTCCATCAGCAGATAACCTGTGGGAACTTTGTTTAAAAACTAAAGAAACCTGGCAGAGCCGTTCATCTGTGGCAGTGATTATGTTTACTGAGAAACCCATGGACCAGTCTGGTGCAGCTGTGAGGCTCAGTGTCAGACAGGACACTAATTAAACACACAACAAAATGAAAGCGATCAACTGTACAAACCACACCCCCCTGGTACAGATGCATTTTACCAGTGGCAGTGAAAAACATTTCCTGGTCTGATGAATTAGTGCGACGGGGTTTGTGGGTCCTCTGATCTGTACCAGCTCAGTGAGTCCGCTGTGGGGACACTGGGCCTCCAGCTTCCTGTTTAAGGTCAATGCATCGCACCAAACCTCACGGTGGACCAGTCATCTGACAGACTGCAGACACGTTTTTAAGTTTCAGCCGCACCATTTTGGGCTGGGCCCCCCAAACTGCTGAGTCGGGCCCTGCTGTCTTCTTGTTGATACTTCCGTGAAAAAGGGGGCTGGTCGACCCCAGAGTCTTTCCTGGTGTTGTAGTGCAGATGAACAGCATGAATACAGACACCGTGAGTTTGTCCGGAGGTAAGTAACCGGTGCGTCGGTGCAGGAATGGAGCGGAGCGCAGGGGGCGAGGACAGCTGCTCGTCCCAACCGAGTACCCTGTGGAAACAGTTCCAAGCCAAAGCCAAACCGCTGCTCAGCCCCAGGCTGGGCGCCAGAGACCCCGGAGACGAGAGGGAGCGAGGCAAATGGATGTTCAGGAAGATGAAGCGGAAGGAGAAAGTCGTTCTGGACCGGCTGATCTCCTCCTCACAGCCCGACTTGCTCTTCTCCTCTCAGCTGGAAGTCCAACCGAAGGAGGCTCAGCTCTGCGGAAAGGCGGGCGGACTCGGCCGGGAGAAGCTGCAGTCGTCATCCAAGCTCAAGTCCCTCAGCCCACATAAGCCCACGGTGGCTCACCTGGTGCAGTCCCACCACAAGAGCTCTTCTCTGGGGTCCGCGTGTCTGGAGAGGCTGGCTGAGCCACCAGCTGGAGCGACGCGGGAACAGCTGCCGCAGCGCCAGAGGCGCATCTGGAGAGCAAGGATGAGCAGCCGGTGAGCTCCTATCAGTTAAACACAGTGAGTTGAGCTTCAGAATAATAGTCGTCAGATAGGAACTTCCTCAGCTGATAACTGGATCACAAATGAACCTGAGAGCATCCTGCAGGAACAGTCTGCCACAGATACACAAAGTGCAAGTAGATAAAGATATTTATTAGAGGTTGGTTACAGGGAATTTAAATCAAAACACAGTATTTGTACATGTACTGATAATTAAAGATAAAATACAGTGGCACACAGTCGTATGGCCTCCACTGACTGATGTGAGAAGAAGAAAATACAACTCCTGCAGCAAAGTGACATTAAACAGCAGGTTAGAACATAATCCTGGACGTCTCTGCAGGAAATGAGTTTACAGGATACACACAGAATAAAAGTGGACCATGTGATTTTAACCTCCCTGCAAAACAAGAAAGTAACCGGGCTAAACTAAGAACCCACTGAAGTAAACCAGTTAATGCTGGTTCGGGCCTGAGCTCTGCTAACCTGAGAGCCCGAGGTCTTTGTTGTTAGTGGGGTTTATTCCACAGAGAGGAGGTGCAGTAGGAAATGCCTTTGGTTTTGGAACAGCTGTCTTTGGTTTTTGTTGTTGGTTGATACTGTGGTAACGCTGTGCAGTAGAGAAGCAGTATACAGCAGGAAACAGTTATAACTAATAGTGGATGATGAGTGAGCTCACTGCTGCCTGACGGCAAGAAAGTCAGACCTGATCCATCTGGCTTTTCTCTGTGGAGGTTGTGTTTTCCTCTTTGTGTGGGTTCCTCAGTCCAGAGACATGCAGTCTGTGAGAGACTGGCAACCTGCCCAGGTGGACCCCGCCTCTCACTCAGTGTCAGCTGGGATTGGCTCCACCCCCTTCCCCCTGCAACCCTATTCAGGAATAAGTGGTATAGATAATGGATGGATGGATCTATGTGGCCAGTGTAGACTGAGTAAAGCAAATCAAGTCCAGCACTGTTTCCTCAGCTCAACAAGTAGACACGGTCCAGGGAAACACAAAGAAAACATATGAAAGGGAATGATTACAGTAAGAACAACCTGTTTCATTCTTAACACAGGCACCAGACTATTGTTAAAAGACTTGAGCTAGAGTTACTGCTTTGCCTCCACCAAACAGTCAAATACATGGCAATGGTACAACCTGTCATTTGACACCACCAAAAAAGACCCTTGAAGGTCTGCCCTGCACCTTCAAGGGTCTTCTTCAGGGTGCTTCAGTCTGACAGAGGTCGCTCGGTTTCTGTAGCCCACAGGACTAGAGGAGTCGAAAAGACTCTGAGGACTTCAGATGTGTTGCAGTGTGTTAAAATAATCTCTGGCAACTCCTTTGGAAGTAGATCAGTCCAAGTATAAGGAGAAGGGGAGGCTCGTCCAGCTGCGTCTGTCCCAAGAGGTCCTGCACCAGCAGATATTCACTGGAGACCCACTGTAGTACTAACTAGGCCAACAGAGAGACAGGGCCTTCCAGGAAACAGGAAGTGGTCCGTCTGCCCGCTGAGACTATAAGAATTCAATTAGAGAAATTAACTGTGATAAGAAACTGGCAGCGGTGATATAAAGATTTCTCTTTCCAGGCCCCAGCGTTAGTGTGGAAGCAGCAACAAGGACAGCTCAGAGGGTGGGTGGAGGTTCTTTGGGTGGAGCTATGCGTTTCCCTCTGGGACCTGCTCAGGTCACATGCCAGGCGTTAGACCGAGACACAACCTGCATCTGTTCTGCCCTGCTGTTACAGAACAGTGTGTTTCTGAAGTGACAGTTATAGCTCTTTACTTCACACGTTGAACAGAGTGTGTGAAGATGTGTCATGTGTCGTGTTTCCACTGTGCACACTGGCTGTTCAGTTTGTGCAGCGCTGGATAATATTGCCAGGAACTGTTTGTCTTTCGGTCTGGTTGTGTGCACTCCACTGAATCAGGGCTCCTTATTCCCTATGGCCATTCAGGATGCTGCTCATCATGTACACAGGCCTTCACGGTTTGGCCCCCTCCTACCTGTCTGACCTCCTTCACCACTACAACGCCATTGTTCATCTGATTCAGGTCTTCTTTCCATCCCGCTGAGGCCTAAGCGCTGAGCCTGGGGGGGACAATAAAATGTATGATTATTACTATGATGGCTGTGAGACCTGGGTATCTGTCTCTCCACTCGGGTTGGTTCGTCCTTGTCACAGAGTGTTAGCAGTGTGTGTTTCCACATTAGCACACTGGTGATACTGACATAGTGTCTTACATTTCCTTGTGAATGTGTTGTCATTGAGGTAAATGTTGATCTGGTTGATATATAGAGCATCTCTGACTATAAACATCCTCAGGACATTATTATTATGATTATTTCTACTTTCTGCTGTTTGGTGCTAGAGCTCTAGTCTGCTGCAGGAGTCGGTGTCTCTCTTTGGGTCTGTTTGGGTCGACAGTATGTTGGATCAGGAGTAATTATCTTCTTCAGACTGGGTTCAGGATTGAATCAGGTGCAACATTCTGGACTTGGTCTGCTGGTGTATCTGTCCCTTTAGATGCTGCTTCCATAAACAACAGCGCTAACACCTGCTGCTGGCTGCTGCAGCTGCCAGACACGTTTCTGAGCTTACAGAAGTTTGTTTTTCTATTGATCTGGAAATCGTCTCGGTCACTTCCTCAGTGTCTGTCCCACTGCTCCATTTTAAAACAGCCCCTCCTCCCCTCTGTTCATCTCCCACCTCCTCATCTTGCCTGTGTTGTCCACCTGCATCCTGCTCGACCCTGGATCTCCTTCACTGTGTCTCTTGTCATGACTCCTTTTCCCTCATATCCACATGTGGACAGCTGCTGTTGGTGAGCTCATCCTCACCATCAACCTGTATTTAATTACTTGACTTGCAGAGAAGCTTTCTATCAGTGTGGAGTACTAGCAAACCCTCATGACTCCTGACTTCAGCTTCCTGTGTTTATTGCAGTATAAACAAAAGCCTGGGCCCAGTAGAAAATATCTAAGTAATATAATAGACTCATGTTTTATCATTTTTTATTTGGGAACTCTTGAATCTGTAGAATCAGAAGAAGCCGGTGTGATCGTTTGCACCAGATATGTGTCACACCTCGAGTCAAAACAATCAGGGTAGGAGCAGGTAGCGTGCCGTGCTGGTAGCACCTGACTGATGATGATGGGTTTCCCTCTGGATCTCCTGCAGCACATCACATCTCACTGGGTCGCCGCTCACCACCCTCCTGTGAGGGAGTGGTGACCCAGATGGTAATCAGGATGATACACGATAGTTTGGTTTGCTACAGATCACATGGCTGTATGGTCACAGTGCTGTGAGAGGCGGATGCTTTGTGGTTTCATTAAACAGGAAGTACTGAGATGTGTTTACAGCACCACCTTTTACTTCGCTCTGTGTCTGAGGTCGGGATTGTTACAGACGGTTGTTGCCACTTCCCTGGTTATTTACCCACAGCAACGAACTGCTTTCCGTCAGCGCCGCAGTCTTCCATCACTGTAGTCTGCAGTGATCCCCTGTTCTCAGCTGTAAATGAGTTATTATAAAACACCGTCACACTTCTCCAGTTGATTCTTCAGCCCAGTTTGTTTGTAGGCGTTCTGAGGAAAATGTGTCAGATTGGACTTATCCAAAATTCATGTGACTCCTTGTGCGTGCTGCAGCGAGTCTGCCAGGAGCATCCTCTGCCTTTTGTTCACAGTATTGATCACTGCTGTGTATTGGTTGGTTGGTGTTAATGGGCCCCTGAGGCTCCACAGTTGTATTATGGAGAATTGTGCTGCTGACATGAAGAAGATTTATGTTTATTAGTCCTCTATTGACTCTACTTTTAGCCTCGCTCTCCAGGGCCTGTAATTTTCATTAGCTCTCAGTTATGCATGATGCTATTTAAGTTAAAGGGGAATTCCACAGATTTCAGATCAGTTCACTGGTCCTGTACTTTGTACTTATCCTCATTCATCCTTTTTTTGTAATGAAATCAAAAGACATCTTTGGTGTAAATTGATTTATTCTGGAGGAGTGGATAACAATAATAATAATTTCTGCCAAACTCAGCAGCAAACTGCAGACAGACACAGTTTCTGTGGAGACCAGCTGGTGACCACAGTGCAGCACTGGCCAGATAACGAGCCTGATATTTCGCTCAGGAGCTGATGGAGACCAAAAATCATGTAGCTGTGCATCTGCTGGATGTGTAAACAGCCGAGTGTTTGCTAACACGCTGGCCCAAGCAGCTGTGTAACACTGACCTGAACACTCATCCTCTCCTCTTACACTGTACCAGCAGCCTGTTACCTCTAGATTTAACAGCATCGTGTCTGAACTGGGCGCACCCCATTCGTCACGTCCTCCAGCTGAGGACATAACAGCCCTCCACAGTCAGCCTCCTCTGGGTGTATCGGCCGGGCTCGCTTATTTTATTACTGTGCGTTACTGTTTTCAGTTGCTGCCCACTGGAGTTTCTGCAGTTTGCAAAGTGCCAGAGTGAGACTTGGCACACCACAAAGGTTTTCAGCATGAGGGAACTGCTGTAAGAGGAAACTGTGTTTTCTCTCTAAACACACCTACTTCAGTTCATGCACTTGGCAGATTATGTAATTCTGATTCTGGGCAGTGATGTTTGATGAAATGCAATGTAGAGTTTTATTTGCTGCCGATGGAGGTGAGAAGGAGAAACCTGAGCGTTTGTCAGGAGTCACTGTCTCACATTCAGCCTTCAAACCTGATCTTTGTTTAAACGTTTTACCTCCAGAGAGAAAGAAACAAAACTCTGTTATGAATTTGTCCCTGTGGTGTTTGTGTCACTGTGGCTTCTGCGTACTAAGCAAACTCTAAATGACTATGGTTTTATATGGAATTGAAACATCAGTCACAGAAGTTAGTGACTGTCAAAATTAAGGACACACTGTAGAATTATACTGTTTGTACTTTTCTGTAATTTTGAGGCACTTCAGATGCGTTGGTGGCCTCAGTTTTTAGTCACTACATAAAAACACGGTGAGCCTATAAGACAAGACACATGCTGTGGCTTCCAACCAGCTGTTGCAGTCCTTTGCCACATTTCAGACATCTAAGAGTCATTTGACCAAAGGAGGTTTGAGGCCAGAGAAGTCAAATGATCCACTGTTACACAAAAACAAAAAAATCAAAGATTAGTCTAACAACACTGTCTGTCCTTTTCCCTCTTCCATTTATCATCTCACGAGCCCTCAGGTTTATCTGGGGACCCTTTAGAGGGCCCTGACCCCTAGGCTGGGAACCACTGGACTAAACAGGCTCCACCTGGAGCAGCTCCAGATCCACACTTCAGTATCAACAGTGTCAGAACCAGTAGAGTGATACTTTACTGCTGATACTTTATATGTTGTTGATAATGCTGTCCGTGAAAATTCTCAGTCGTCCAGGTCGTGGTACGCTGAAAAAAACCTATCAGAAGGCATCTGGACGTAGTTTTAGGTAGAAGACGTTTCACCTCTCATCCAAGAGGCTTCATCAGTTCTGTCTGACTGGTGGTGAGCAGGAGGTGTTTATCCCACTGGGTGGGGTTCCAGTCCTTCCATGGCCAACAATGTCCCCTAACGGCTGAGTCTTTAGGGTCCAGTGTCGGTGAAAGTCCTTACCTGTCCTCGAACCCTCACATGTGGACTGACTGACACCTGTTGTCCTGGTGTGAGTTAGGGTAGAACTGTTTGGGAAGAGATTTCACCATGTTTTGTGTCTCTGTGTGGTCATGTTTGTATTTGTTGAACATGACCTTTCAGCAGCCTGATTGGCCTGTTCACCAGTCCTGCTCTGGTTTCTGTGTGTAAAGGGTTGAAACACATCCTGTTTTGTCTGTTGTGTATGTTCAGATTCAGCACTGCCACTGCAGAGGTGATGCGCTGCTGCGGAAACTATCAGAAACACTTTGGTTGGACGGGAGGAAGCTACCCTCTTGTAATTTCCTGTCAGCGTTTACCCCTGGGACGAGTTCCCAGGCTGCGTTAGAGGCTTCACTCAGTGTTAGTCATGTTCAAGCACTGATACAGATGCGACTGAGGGAATGAAGCAGCTTTTATTTGGTTCAGATATGTCGGTGAGTTTAGTGTGAGCGTGCTGCTCATGTGGTTTCAGGTTGTGCTGTTTTTAATTCATGCGTCCATCTCTGCTGTCAGGGCTTGGCTGCTCCCTTCCCCTCAGAGCCCCCTCCTGAGCCAGCCGGCCCCAGCTCGGGGATGTACAGGCTGGAGATCGAGCTGAAGAGAGGACACAACCTGGCTGTGCGAGACAGACAAGGTAGAGCTATGTCTTGTCAATTTATTCTTGTTCGTTTCTGCTCTTGCTTTTCTGGATCTGTGAAGCTTTGTCTTCTCAGGCACCAGTGATCCATATGTCAAGTTCAAGCTTGCTGGTAAAGAGGTGTTCAGAAGCAAAACCATCCACAAAAACCTCAACCCGGTGTGGGATGAGAAGACGACTTTAATAGTGGACAGTCTGAGGGAACCTGTGTACGTAAAGGTAACCTCCAAACACACACACACACACACACACATGAAGATGAATTCCCACAGGAGAGTCAGTGGAGATCTGCTGTTGCTCCTCTGTAGGTGTTTGACTATGACTTTGGCCTTCAAGATGACTTCATGGGTTCTGCCTTCCTCTACCTGGAGTCTCTGGAGCAGCAGAGGTACTGAGCGTCACTGTTGTGATATTCATGCCACTATTTGGCATCATTTTTGTGTTTCCTGGTTTCCTGGTCACCTCACAGTGAAGACAGGACTCCAGGAAGTTACTGGGCCAGTTAAGGAATAGTTCCAGCATGCAACTCCTTGTAAAACCACAGATTAAACACAAAGCGCTTTGCAGGTGCTGAGCCCAAATGTTGGTCTGCTAGTGGGTCGATTCACCACTTTGGTTCATAGTAGAATCTCTCAACAGTTATTGGTTGGATCATCCTGACACTGATGGTTCCCAGAGGATGGATCCTGTCCACTTTAATGATCCTCTGCATTTTCCTCCATCCATCCACCATCAGGGCAAAGTTTAAATTTGTCCAAACCTTCAGCCAGACCCAGGCTAGCTGTTTCTTCCTGTTTCCAGTCTTCATGCTAAGCTAAGCTAACTGTATCTTCAGCCAACCCTGACTGAACATACAGATATCAGAGCACTGTTGATCTTCTCGCCTAACGCTCCCAGCCTGTCAGACTATTTCTATGGCAGCAGCTCACGCTCAGACCTGTGTGTTACAGGACCATACCTGTAACTCTGGTGCTGAAGGACCCTCAGCACCCCAGTCAGGACCTGGGCTCCCTGGAGCTGGCCGTCACCCTGACGCCTAAAGACAGCCCCACTGAGGAGCGGCGAGACTCGACGGTACGTATCCTGGTGACCGCCTCTCGTCTTTGTTCTCTCACGTTGTCTCAGTTCAGTTAAATGGAAATTTGATCTATTTTATTAACGTAGCAACTAAATATGTTGCTATGCAGCTACTGTATTACATTAAAGATAAGCGGGTTAACGCAGTAAAACATTTGTGATGAGTGAGGCTGGATTTTATGTTTTCAGTTAAAACACTGGAATTTCTCCTTTTTTCATTATGTGGTTTGTAGTTTTAATTGTTAGAATATAAAAATGTTCCCATTAAATGTTTGAGAGCCTGAAACCAGCAAATGTTGAGAAGTTTGTTTGTATTTAAATATATAACCAGTTATTATATTCTGTTGAACCGCTAATCAATTGATCGGCTAATCCACTGGATCCCAACCTGAGGTTCAAAACCTCCACATAGAGCAAAAGAAGATTGTAAGATCAACAGGATGAGAAGGCAGAGAAACATATTTCTGTTGTATAATATTATTTTCATTTGACCAAACTCACCTCTGATCTTTACTGTATTTCTTGTGGGACTGGGGATATTTTAAGGTGATTCAGGTTCTTTAAGAATTCTTCTAAACAAACCAAATAACCTTTGGTGCAACAGTGGCCACGAATCCTTTCAGCACCACTAAGAAAATACCATTAAGAGAGTATTTAGTGGTGGAGGAAGTATTCATATCTTGTATTTACTGTAAGTACAAGTACTAATACCACTGTGTCTGTGAATGTCTGCAAATCCTCCCATTTGAGAAGCTGGAACAATTAAAAGTTTAAGATTTTTACATGAAAAATTACTTCAGAATAGTTCAGTTCATTTCTGCCAACTGACAAATTGTTGGATGCTTTAATCTATGACAGCACCAAGTTCTTCATCTGTAATGTAACTAGTGCCTAAATCAGATAAATGTGGTGGAGTAGAAGTAGAAATGTGAGGAGCTCCGGTCTGCGCTTTGGTGCAGGACTTCAATAAGAGTGTGTCAGTGACTTTCCACCACCACAATCACACAGGTGTCACTGTGAGAGTTTAGTATCAGTGAGTGTCTGTGCTGCCATGTGTGTTTCCTGCGCCAGAGGGAAGTCACGATGTATCGGTGGAAGCCTCGCGTGAATCAAGTGAGCGTAGCTGTGGTTAGGGTGTCAGTGACTTCCTGTAGCTGAGCCCTGACAGACCGTTTCCTACTTCAGCTGTTTTACTATCAGAGCCAATAAACTCATTGCTTTCAGTTTTCTTATTAACATTTGGTATTAGCTAGTTTTCTGGTGGTTGTACGGTTCTGAGCTGCACTTGTCATTTGGATTAATGAGTGTGTCCACCTGATAAATGTTAGGTTAAGTTGTGGTCCGGACACAAAACATGAGCTTAAAGACATCAGAGCTGAGGGGAGCTGTAGATTCAGCTGATCATCCAGCGACTGCACTCTCACACTGGCCTTACATTATTACTGAAATAGGAATCACAGCCACTTTAAACATGAAATATTCAGCAGTAATTACTTTTTACATAGTTTCTGTTCATTCACTTAGATCCTTCATAAGTGTCAGGAAATGGTTTCCAAATGTGTCCTCGGCACTAAGATTTTAAACATAGTCTCATTCATGTTTTATTCACTATATAAATTAATTATACACATAGGCGTAGTCTGTGCTGCAGCTCCAGTCAGAGAGCAGGAGAGACACATACGACAGGGAGGCAGAGTGATGGAGGAGACAGAGACGAGGAGCTGACATGAGAGAGAGTCAAACAGCAACAGAGAAACAAATACAGAAGAATCAACACTGAGGACACAGAGCCCAGAGAGATCACAGTCTCGTTAAAGCTAACGAGCTCACCTGTGAGGCCATAGCCATCCTGTGGAGCTGAACTGAAGCAGGACACCTCCTCTTCATCACTTTAGCTCCCTGCAGTTAGAAATCTTAGAGCCTCCCCCAGTGGCTGTGAACTGACTGCACTGAACCCACATGTTGTGCAGCTTCTAGTCTTTTCCCACACTTGAAGGAATCAGTTGAAATAATGCATTTTAATGTATGTCCAGACCATGCTGCTCAGGAGGTCCTGGAAACGCTCCTCTAAGGTAAATCATCACCAGCATCCTCTGTGTGTGCAGCCACAGCTTTCCATCCGCTGTCCTGGCAGGTTCACGTTGTCACCGCTCTGTCCGTCCTTTGTTTGTCAAAGGTTTTTTTATGACGTAGAGTTTGAGCAGACATCACGCATGCTGTGCACTGAGGTCCTGAAATGTTAGTTGTTGTTGTCGCCGTTGTTTTTTCCACTGCCTACAACCAGGGCCTTGTTCTTCCAGCTATGTCGCCACACTAGCATGATGTTATCAGGCTAAGGAAACACAGTTAGACCACTCATCTGAAGTGAAGTGGATATTCTGTGTCTTATTAAGAAACGCCAAAAGACTTCATCCAATACAAACGAACAATGAAATGCAGTTGTAGCTCACTCTATGATACACAAACACAAACTCTATAAACACATATTTTCTGTGTAAATGACAAAAGCACTTTGTCACAGTTAGAATAACTGAGGTGTTGTCTGGTTTTAGTGGCCTGATGACATTTATTGTTGGTCTGTCTCATCACGATGAGGTAAAACTCACCTTAACGTAACTGCACTCTACGGCTCACACTGAAGACGGTGCACGGCACTCGCCATTCACATCAAGCTAACTCAGTCCACATGTGAAGAACAGGGCCTTTTCCGTATTGCATAAATAAAATTCAGTGTGTGTGTGTGTGTGTGTGTGTGTGTGGCCCAGCAGCAGCAGTCAGCATGTCTCTCAGAGCTGCATCGGAAACCACAGCTGTGGAGAGGGATCGTGAGCATCGCGCTGATCGAAGGTCAGAACCTGACTCCCATGGACCCCAACGGTCTGAGTGATCCATACGTCAAGTTCAGGCTGGGACCGCAGAAGTACAGGAGCAAGGTCTGGTAGCTCCGCCCTCTGTGGCGGTGGAATTTTACATCTGCGGATGAGGTTGTTGTTAGTAGTGTTTATTCAGGTGACAAACCTTGTTGCTGTTGTGTGTGTATGTGTACAGACTGTGCCAAAGACCCTGAGCCCACAGTGGAGGGAGCAGTTTGATCTACATGTGTATGAGGAGACAGGAGGAGTGCTGGAGATCACGGTGTGGGACAGAGACACTGGCAGGAGAGACGACTTCCTTGGACGGTCAGTCGCTCTCTGTGACTTTGTGTTAGGAAGGTCTCCTTCCACCTCGAGCCTCCAGGACAGCTGCAGTGCTCATCCTTAAATTTTAAGTCAACATGTTGTAGATCATTTTACACAGAATTTCTGTTGCTATTCTACCAGTTGCCTCTGTTCTAAATTATTAAAGATAGTTTTAATTGATTTTTTAACATTAGTTAAGACACACAGTAAATATCTGCAGGCCATTGGCAGTGAAATGATGAATCTCTATAGCATAATCATTTTGGGTGGCATGGTGTAGCAGTGGTTAGTGCTGTCTCCTCACAACCCGAAGGTTCCAGGAATCAGTGGTATAGATAATGGATGAATAATCATTTTTAAACAGTACAACAGACACCAGGGAATCACACCAGGGTCGGTGTGTCCATTGTGTCTACTGTGTGTGTTGTGTAGGTGCCAGTTGGACCTCTCCACGTTAGCTAAAGAGCAAACCCATCACCTGGAGCTGGCGCTGGAGGAGTCCCAGGGCTGCGTGGTGTTGCTGGTCACACTGACCGCCTCAGTCCACGTCTCCATCGCTGACCTGTCCGTCACACCGCTGGATGACCCGCAGGAACGCAGAGAGATCCTCAAACGATACGTAAGCAGCGTCTCGTGGCTCCACTGACGTCGGCGTGTGGATGGAGTATCTGCTGAACATTTTTCTGTTGTTGTTCTTCTCCAGGGTGTGTTGAAGTCGTTCTCCAGCTTTAGAGATGTGGGCATAGTGCAGGTCAAGGTGATGAGAGCAGTAGGACTCATGGCTGCAGACGTAACTGGTACAGCAAAATTCTCTGTAATGTGCTCATCATGCATCCAAACACACACAAGCTACAGATCATCAAAATATTTTTATGCTTTCAGTTAGAAGACATTTTGGTATAACAGTACTGAAGACATACATGAAACTAGAGATACATGAACCAGTAGCACCAGGACACAGCAGAACGCCCTTTCCATTTCACCGTCATTCAGATTTCCCTCCTCGTCTTCTCAGGTAAGAGCGATCCCTTCTGTGTGTTGGAGCTGAACAATGACAGACTGCAGACACACACTGTGTACAAGAACCTGAATCCAGAGTGGAACAAAGTCTTCACCTTGTGAGTGACCGGCAGTCAGCATTTCTCTCCAGTCAAACTGGAACATCAAACTGCTCTGTAATCTCATCTTCCAGATGTTCCTATCAGTAGGTCTGCTGTCACTGGTGACTCCCTTCAAGGATCATTCCAGTTTATCACAATGTGGGTCTTATCTTCTTAGTTTCCATCATCATTGTTGTAGGTAATAGTAACATTGTACTCGCTAAAATAATAAAAAATAATTCATCCATGCCCCTACATGAGCGTCCACATACTTTCATACACATTAACACAAGGCCACACTAAAGACGGCCTATTCAGATGGATCTCTGGGACACATTACTACCTCTAAATATAAGAGGGACTTACAAGCAGTACAGTTAAATTAATAAAGACTAAAATACAAAATAGTTCTAGCAGATGTTATAAATGTCTTTATGCCTCCACATTAGCAGCGTATGTCGCTCACAGTCTTGTGGTCATGTTTCTCTCACCCTCTCACTGTTAGTAATGTGAAAGACATCCACTCCGTGTTGGAGGTGACTGTGTTGGATGAGGACAGGGACAGGAGTGCCGACTTCCTGGGAAAAGTCGCCATCCCACTGTTACGTGTGAGTGTCACTAGTGCATGAGAGACAGGCTGTGTGTTAATATATGTGAAACGTGCAGTTCCTCTTCAAAGTGAATAAATCCAAACTGTGATTTCTGTCAGATCCATAACGGAGAGCAGAAAGGGTACATGCTAAAGAATAAGCAGCTGACAGCACCGACCAAAGGAGTCATCTACCTGGAGATCGATGTCATCTACAACGCTGTGAGTGTCGGCCTGCGCCGTGGTGCTGGGATGTCATGTAATGCCTGGTCTCGCTCTCACTTGTGTTTTCTCTTCAGGTCAAAGCTGCTCTGAGGACTGTGGTCCCTGCAGAACAGAAGTACATGGAGGAAGAACCGAAAGTCTCCAAGCAGGTATGTTTATGTGTATTTTAACTATTGGCACCGATGGGACTGGAAATGCTGTGCAGTCCAGTAACTCTAAGCACCTTCTGGTTCACTGGTTACCTGCTTTAAAGGCAGTGCATTGTAATTACTTTTTTTTATTAATGGTCCAATAAGAAACCTCGTGAAAAGTCCTGGAGATCATGGGCTTTATATTTTACATTCACTGTGCAAGGTCAGATTATTAACCAGGCAAAGTGGGCAACTCCCACTGGGCCCCCGAACTCCAGGGGCCCTAAACTGTGTCAGCTGATTGTGCAAGTTTAACTCAGTATACAGTTTTTGGGAACAGTCCATTTGATTTTGTATTAATCCTGATCCAGGAACCTTTAAAGGATCCTTCATCGTTGTGAGATAGGGACAGTTTCAATTCTTTTGCTTCTTACTTCAGACACAATGCTTGGGGAAAAAACTGCACGATAGCGTCCACGTAAAATCGATCCGAGTAACTTTCCAGATCTGCTGATCCAGAATAGGACTCACAGAAATCACATCAAATCACAACAGACTGTAAATGCACACATGTAACACACTCTTCAACACCATCTTTACTTTGCATCACTTCTGGTGGGACGGTGGAGCTTAGGTGACAGTCGACCACCTCCGAGCCCAGTGACTCTTATTGAAGATGTGAATCTTTAAAACAACTCACAACTACTGTGTCTCAGTAGATTACTAAAGCAGGAGGAAAGTGTGCATTTGATTGGGACTATTTTCTGCAGTGGATGAATCCACATTTGGTGTCTATATGATCACTGACTGTATAGAAAAGGGACAAACCCACCGTGACGCCACCCACTGGTTTTCTGATGAACTGTTTTGAAGCACTGGCTGTTGCCATATTGGCAGCGCTCCACTCCTGCTGCTAGGTCTAATCCAAAAACGGACAAAGAGGCGGAGCCTAATGTGGTGCTTGTTCGTTTTATATTGAAAAGAGAAGACTAATAAGAGGATATATATTTCTCAATGTGAAATTTATTATGCATTAACGTATCAAAATTAGCATGTATACATGGATCTTCACTGTTTAGGATAAAACAGGAAAAGACTGTCCTCAACTGGTTGGTATACAATATTTATATGAAAAAATGCTACTATCTAATTGGTCAAAAACTGTTGGGGAGAAGCTGTGGTTTAGACTTAACTCTCCCGTCATTGGTCCCCCATTCTGGTCCGATCTCGTCACTGGCGCGACCTTGTCCTTAAACAGACACTTTGCACAGCCCACAACGCTTCTTAGTATCTTATCAAACCTCAACTCCCCTGGCTTCAAGGAGCAGAGGGAATAATGGGCTCTTTTAGGAAAAGGCAACAAATCTAATGAAAACCTGTGGGATGATTAGACCTTGGAAAACCACTCAGTGCACCAGACTTTTTAATCATAAGAGAGCCTGAAATATAACACAAGTTTCCAGTGTCTCCTACAGAAACTTATTTTCTCTTTATTTTAGTGAACATATAATTGGGTGAAAAATAACTACATAAACATATCTGTGACATGTAAGTATGTAAAC
>NW_018128226.1:13089-14839 GCF_001952655.1 Monopterus albus | reverse complement strand
TAATTAATGCATAACTTGTAGTCTCAGTATATAATTTAAACAGGTCAGTTATGAAAACAATTCACCCCCCGTACAGTTGTCATGGAAGAGGAAGTTAGTTACAGAGACCAAAACCAGGCTGTAAACATGTTTCTGCTATAAAGTTGGGCATTTTAACATGGGAGTCTATGGGGATCGACTCCCTTTATGAGCCAGCTTGAAGAACTGCAGGTTTTAACACTTCAGCATTGGCTTCATCTCTCACCCTTGGAGGTTGCTGCTTGTATATGATGGATGATGCGTCACTGCTTCCCTTCAGTTTTCTAAGGTGAAGCCAAAACACTGCAAATACAGCAGCTGCCATCTTCCGTTTTTCTAACCAGATTCTGTGCAGTAGCAAACAGAGGTTGAGTGATAGCATCACACCACCAACCGAAGCTGTCAAATCATCTGAAATACAGCCTTTTTTATATCATTAAATAATTTATTGAAAATACATTTACCAGAAAAATGACCACTTGCACACACATCAGCATGATCACCACCTGTTCACAGTAGGTCTCAGTTTGCAGCTAAGTTTAGAGACTGATTTGATGAGAGGAAGATTTAGCATTGTTTACATCTGATTAATATGATCCTTTAAGTTCTGTTTGAACTGGACCCAGAGACATCACAGTGTAACAAAACCTTTCTCTTCATACCAGTAAAGTTTAGTGTCAGTGCTAGTTTTCTTACAAAAGCATCAGTGTTAAAACAAACTCCTCACACAAGACAAACTCATGTAGTGAAGCAGAAGCTAAAACCAGTGAGGAACAAACCAGAACACTATTAAAAACTGACACACACATGATGTTACAGACCTTATAATGAGGGCAGAACAGATCCTCAACAAATAAACACAAACCACATCAAATCAGTCTGTTAGTACAAATTTCACAAACCAAAAGAAAAACAATAATTAATTCCCATTATTTCAGAATCAGCTTTATTGGCCAGGTGTGATGGACACACGAGGAATTTGACTCAGGTACATCGGCTCTCAATGTGCAAACAGTAAACCAGCATAAGGCTGTGTAATATAACAAAATAGCAGTATTAACATCAACAAACAGTGCAAACAATGCAGAATAAGCAGTGTAAACAAACAGTAAACAATGCAGACAACAAATGAATGTTCATTGAAATGAGATAATTAGGGATAAAACAGAGTACTTAAGAACTAGAGACCTGTACAAGTCTGTATAATCTGTACAATGTAAATACAGTATACCAGTGGTGGGCCGTGCATTTGGTACCTGGGCCTTCAGTGGAGACTTACCCGAATTAATTCACCTCTTAATACCACCACTGTACGTCGCAATTATAGAAACCATCAATGCTATACAAAAACACAATATATTAAAGTGTGGCATTACAGAGAGAGAGGTATTTCGTGTATTGAGCGTGAATACCATTTTTACTAAAGCAAGAAACCCAGTTAAGACAACTCCAAAACCTCTACACTACAACCGAAACTGTGATCTCTGCGTTTCAGTTCCATCGTAAGCCCTTTTCTAGTTTTGCTTTGACCAACCAATCAGAGGACGGAAAAATGCTGACATCATTGTGGGCCAGCTAGCTGGCCCTGTGAGGCGAATTTGAAATCTGATTGGTTAAAGAAACAGTCCCATTGCTAATGTAGTTTAAGTTACATGGGCCAGCACTTCTGATTCTGAAGGCCCTGGGCAGATTAGATTGACATGGCAACACATAGAGGCTGAAATCTGATTGG
>NW_018128226.1:4478-5212 GCF_001952655.1 Monopterus albus | reverse complement strand
AAGAAAGCCGTCCCACAAAGCATCATAGTCATCGTCCCCGTACAGAGAATAATTAAAGGTGCAATGCATGTGTTCAGCAAGTTCTGTGTATTTGTGAAGGATGAAGATCCAGGGAAGCCACAGCTTGAAGGTATCCCACAAATCTGTTTTTTCAGGTGCAGTTACAAGTCCCCACCACACCTCAGCTGATGAATCAAGAGACAAGTCCATGCCTGAGGGTGTGGTTTGTAACATTTGTCTGATGTCACGGGCCAAAAGATTAACAGGACAGATTATTTCATGTGCAAGGAACTTTTTTGGAAAGCGGCCACTCCTCTGTGTCCCGAGAAGCCAACAACAGGCATGGTATGCCTTGAAATGGGGAGTGGCATGTTAAGTGTGGAATACCGGGCTCCTGTGTCAACCATACACATATGATCTTAACCATTGATGGTTACCTTTACTAGTGGTCCAAGAAACATTCCCTAGGAACACAGTGAAAGATAGGGCAGCACGGTCACCTGTTACCGGTTGTGGGCAGCCCTAATGTTGAGGCAACTGGTGTGAGCCAGGTGCTCGATGTTGGGCTGATGGTGCGAACTGCTGAACATGTCCATCCTGTGGAGGTGGGTAGACCTGATACTGATATAGCGGTACACCCTGTGACTGCTGGTATGAAAAGGGACATTTATGCGACCAGTGTCCTCTTTCGTTAAAGATCCAGCACCTGTCATCTCTTGGCGGAGCTCTTCTGA
>NW_018128226.1:3605-4013 GCF_001952655.1 Monopterus albus | reverse complement strand
ACATGCTCAGAGAAGTACAGGCTGTAAAAACACGACGAAAATCTCCAAGCGCAGGCACAAATCCTGCACATGCACCTAAAAATGCCTTAATCCATGGCGCACCTGCCTCTTATATTGAAAAGAAAAGACTAATATAAAGATATTTCACAGTGTGGCCTATCCAGGCCATCAGCCGTCATCTCTGGTCACAGGTCATCACAGGGGAATTCTAACAAAATCAACTCTAACACAATTAGAAATATGATAACATATAACCAAAGAAAATTACTTGAGTAGGATTATAATATAGTTCAGTATTTGCTTCCTTATTTCTCACTCCTTATACAGGTCAGCTGTTGTGACCTGGAACTTGTAACCTTCACACCTTTAATCATTTCACCCAATACTGCAATTAAAACATAACATCAT
>NW_018128226.1:1710-3544 GCF_001952655.1 Monopterus albus | reverse complement strand
CACGATCCATAACACACAATTGTCTGTACTGTTGGACACACAGCTTCAATGCAAACATCATTTCATCTTTAATAGATTTTTCATCATTTCTTAATGTCACTGCGGTACAGACGAAAAAACCCCATGATGATGATTTGTGGGGAAAAATTGTCATGCACGACCCCCTGGATCCTCAAGAGATGAAAAAACCCCATTATGATATTTTTATGGGGAAAACCGTCTGCATGGGAGTCCTTTTGGGCGATCGCCGTGGTGGCCTGTAGTGAACCTCGATTTATATATACTGTATATAGCTCTCTTAGTATATAAATATATGGCTCTCTTAGTGTGAGTATACCAGTGTGAAATTCAAAATAAGTAATGTAATGGAAAACAGTTCTATTCTTTTAACTGCTACTTCTTCTATTCACTACTGTCTCTGCCTAAGAGCATATGTGTGGGTGTGTGTGTAGGTGTATCCCAAGAATTCCTTCTCACTCAGCAAAAACAAGAAAAGGGGAGTAAAAATAACATTGCCAAAGGGGAAATCGTAGTTAAAAATCAGCCAGTATTATAAACATTTCCTTTAGTTCAAATATATTATTACTATAACGACACCAATTAACTTAAACATATGCCCTAAAACTGTGGGAGGAAGCCGGAGTGCCCGGAGAGAACCCACGCAAGCACGGGGAGAGAAAGAGAGCGCATGCAAACTTCACAAAATGTGAGGAAACAGCGCTAACTGTGCCACCGTGCTGCCCTATCTTTCTTTTTATTTTTATTTTTAAGTAAAAATGCTGATGACTCAGCCCTATCCTAATATCATTTGTGTTACTATGGAGAGGAGTACGGTGTATGTCCATATGTATATATTTTCTGTGTATTTCTCTCTAATTACCGCTCATGTCCATGCCAACTCACTTAAACACACAAAATAGCTTATTCTCACACTTATACCTCAACGAGGGGGTAGCTTGTCCACCCAACTCCTATGCCCATGAATTAACTCACTCACACACGCTCTCTGTTCTAATTCAACGAAAGGAGGAAAAGATCTTCCACACAACACCAAAAGCACACAATTAACTTGTCCACACACACTCAGACAATTTCCAGCCCAGCAAAATAGGAGCTATCCATAACATATTACAACAATAATGGCCAAGAAATGAGTAAGGAACTAATGAGGAACAAGGTGATAACTGATGGATTACTAACAAATAATTACTGAATAACTCTGTATAAAATATTATGTAATTATTACTTCATGCCACTTTCTTCATGAGTCATTCTCGATAAACTCAGAGTCAGCCGCCGAGCAGGAAAACAGACTCCTTGTTAATTTATACTTATTATTATTATGCACTCACTCATGTGAAGTGGGGAGATACTGCTAACAATCTGTCATTACTTGATGAACCACTACTCTATTACAAGTAAGTCCTGCATGCAAAATGTGACTTAAGTGGAAGCATACCAATTTATCAAGATTTACTCATGCCCAGGGGCAATTATTGTAAATCAATCATAATTTATACTCGCTTACATCTCAGTTACACTTGCGTGAGTTTCTGCATCTATTACTTTTACTTGCTCATGCCCAGTTGCAGTTATTGCAAGCCTGATCAGGGTTTAATTTTGATACGTTAATGACTTTTTAAATAAAATATTATTTCAATAATTTTTACAGAGTGTTTGTCCTGAAACTTCCTTACCTCTCTCCCACCCACTTAATTTAGATTTTCCAATATGCAGAACTTTGGATAGAATCAACAGGCGACTGCTTACCTTTTTCAAAGTAGACTGGTCTGTGGGTGGCAGGAGATTCAGAGTACAGGCTGGGGGCGGCGGG
>NW_018128226.1:0-596 GCF_001952655.1 Monopterus albus | reverse complement strand
ATTTTTTTTTTTTTTTTTACCCAAGCTCATTTTGGGAATTTGTTTTCCCCCTCAGATAAGCCACTCTTCTGTATTGGCCCCCTCTCTCCTTGTGGAGGTTGTGGGGAAGACGGCTTTGTGTGACTAAACTGTACTTTGCAATCTCTGGTAAGATGTTCAGCTGGCACTGGAATGTCTGTGTCTGATTGTATAACAGTGCCACTTGGAGAATTGACTTCAACTGTCCCATGTGACTTGCTTGAACTGGCTGAAGGAGACTGAAAACACTTTCCAAAAGGCATGTACAGTCAGCAAGAAACCCCTCAGATTGTTTTAATTTGGCTTCTGTTTTGTTCTTTGTTAAAGAAATACAGGACTGTTTGGCTGTTTTTGATACATTTGAGCCGATGACTCTCACGTTTTTGGAGGAGGTGGTTAGCCAGGTTAAGCCTAGAGATGCTATTCCCCCGTCCCTATTTAAGGAGGTCTTTCCTTGCATAGGAATGTTGGTTCTGGCTATTATTAATAGCAGTGTGTCCTCTGGCGTTGTCCCTGGACAGTATAAGCATGCAGTCGTGCAGCTGCTGTTTAGAAGCCAGGTCTTGATCCTTCTATTT
>NW_018128225.1:479973-481171 GCF_001952655.1 Monopterus albus | reverse complement strand
GGTAACTGCTTCCCTACAGCTTCAGTCCTGCCTCCTCAACCAGTTTCATGTCAACAGGTTCCTGTTAAGGCCACATCCTTCAGATGTCAAGTCCCATCACTACCTGACTAGCTAAAATTAGGCCAGAGGCCATTGTAAAACCCAGGAACGGCAATGAAAAGGTTAATTTGATCAGATTCCTGAAAATCAGTGTGCCTACTTTGCTGACCCTCAAGTACAACTTGGCAAATATCTAAAACCACCGACCAGTTTTCAGCTCAAACAGGGGTGACGGAAGTGCCGTTCCTCTGGTAGAGGTGGAGTGTGGTGTGTCTCAATGTGTGACTTTTAACTCTGTCTGTTGCAGCACTGACCAACAGGATCTTAATCCTCCAGTAAACAGAGCTCTGAGCTCAGAAATCCACAGCACAAAGCAACAGGCCACTGAAAGTATGAACTAGGGGCCAAAAAAGCACCAATGAATGTGGGGTTTGTTGCGCTGGGTCACATTTAGGGAAACAGCAGTTTTTCTGGATGTGAAGAAGATGAGCTACAGTTAGAGGGTAGTAAGCCTGACGCTAATGGTCGACTCTGACATTTTACAGTACATCTGATACATACACACAAGTCTATTTATTTTAAGCGCATTTAAAAACAACTAAGATGACCCAAAGTGCTGCACAGCAATAAAATAAAGAAATAGAAGAAGAATGTAAATAAATAACATACAAGACTTTACACTAATTTTATAAAAAGATGCCAGTGATGGGGCAGCTCTGACATAGAGCAGTAACGTTTATTTAGTGTTTAAAAATGATTATCATCATAATCTTTTGTGAACTTGCTCATTTGGAATTGAGCGAATCTCTCTCACCGTTTGAAAAGGTCTGCATTTCACTGCCAGATATTCCAAATCAGGGGAGCAGTGTGTTCCAGTGATGCTCGTAGCTGTGCACCAGAAGTTGTGGATGTACAGCACCAGACCTCCGCCTCCCTGTTTAGCAGATGCTGCAGTCCTGTCTGCTTGAAACAAGGAGCCTGAGCCTCCGATTCTGGCTCCCAATGTCCATTTTCCCCAATTCCACACAAACACTACATGCAAACAGTTTTAACACTAATGGACACACATCTTACATACTGAACTGTACTGCCTGTCAACCACTGGTAAAATACCTAGTTAGAGGCAAGAGTAGAGTCATCAGGCTTCTTGGTGTGCCAT
>NW_018128225.1:478164-479407 GCF_001952655.1 Monopterus albus | reverse complement strand
TCATTTAAACCGTGACAAGATAAACTGCCTGAACACTGAAGCTGGGATATGATGAGTTAACAGTTGCTGGGTTGATTAGAGCAACTGGTGGCTGGGGTTGAATGGGGGAATAAACTAGAATTTTCTGAGGTAATGTGTGGCTATATGGGACTGTTATATATTACAAACATAAGAATATTTTCAATGCACAGACCATGAGATGGATATCTTAGTGTGCACTGCAGAGTAAACTTGTGCTTTATACTTTATATTTTTTCCTGTCAACACATCATATTCAAGGCAAACACAGTGATGCACTGCCTTGACAGTCTGACACCCCACTTTACAGAATATTCAGGAACATGTAGGTTAGCCTATATATTGTACAATAGCATATATATTGTTGAAAAAATCTACTGTAACAAACTCACTGTATTCTATGGTATACCAGGATGCAACAGTGTACTAGCTGAGCACCAAGACAGTTCATAGAACCACACAGTGCATCGCTGAAACTCCAGTTTGCACCACAGAGTGTGCAGCAAGAGTTTAGGAGTAAGTAGGAGGATGGATGGAAGCCTCTATGTCCTCTAAAGTCTCCTGTTGTAGGCCAGTGTTGAGTTCACCTTCATCTATCAGCAATGTTGCTATGACCACTATAACTCATGTGAGGGGGGGGGGGGGGGGAGAGAGAGAGAGAGAGAGAGAGAGAGAGAGAGAGAGAGAGAGAGAGGACAAAGTGGAAGAAATAAATGGAGAGATAAAGAGGATCACTGGTGCCGTTGTTTGAAAATGATGAATGTTTTTGCATGAAATAGGTGTGCAAAAACTATGACGGAGGCATAAGGAAAAAAAGTTACACAAATGTTAACATTCACTTACTCTCACAGACAGTGTGCTCCTTGATGGCTCTATTGGATTACCTGAGGACACACTGTCTTTATTGCAGAAGTCTGTTCTTGTTGATTAAAGTTGCTGATAAATTGATTTGTCAGGTTTGCCCGGATGCGCCTGCCTTCTCACTCCCCTCACTCTGTTTTTGCTCCCTCACCTTGATGACGTTATCCGACACACCTGCTTCATATCCCGATTACCACCAGCTGCACCTAATTAGGTCTCCCTATTTATTTCCTGCTCTACGTTCACTCCCCTGCCTGTTCTTTCTAGTATCATCCGGCCCATTTGTTTCTCGTTGTTCTTAGCTTTATGTTGTACTCACGTTTTTGTCGCCCTAGCCCCGTTCCAATCTTGTGCCCCTTTGTCT
>NW_018128225.1:451765-473843 GCF_001952655.1 Monopterus albus | reverse complement strand
TGACAGTACGTACTGAAAGAGATGAAGTACCTACTTACTGACCGTTAAAACAGTAGGTACTGTATAGTATGAAGCCTGGTAGTATGAATGAGATTCGGACGTACTACATCCGCCATGTTGATACATCACGTGACATACGTTTTCATAGCAGCGTCTTCTTCGTTGGATAACTCCTCTCCCGGGGCATCATGGGATAGTGAAGTGTCCATCGTATGCACACTGCAAAATCCAACCGGAAGCAGTAGGTCATCCGGGTACTTTTCGCCTACTGTTTTTGGAATACTACGAATCCGGACATACTACTCGCCTCGCCTACTGCTTTTCGCCTACTATACAGTATGGTAGTAGGCGGTTTCGGACGCAGCCGTTTTGTCGCCCTAGCTCTGTTCCAGTCTTTAGCTCCATTGTTTCATTCCTCCTCGCCTCTGTCGTTTCTCCGGACCACGGACCTCCTCTACCCGGCTCCTTCTCCACCACGCAGGTCGATGCACAGTCTCCTACTAACTGTATGTACAAACTCTGTTCTTCCTCAGTACTTTCCACCACGACCAGCCCAGGAGTGAGTCCCAGCGTCCGCAGCCCGGTCTTCTCCTCATCATTCAGCCACTGACTGTATTCACTTCTGCAGCTCGACACCCGGTCCCACTTCTACCTGATTATTCATTTCCTTGTTATATTTCACTGTAATTAAACTTAGCACTGCTTGCACTGAAGTCAGCCACCTGGGTCCGTCATATTTGTGTGACTCGCTCACCCCTGTGTTCGAGCTGATCTAACATGATTATACCTCAAGGCCACCTGCTGGGCGCCATCCGGCAACGATCAGGCTCAATAGCAAATCAATATAGCATAAACTTATTATAGCCCATATTGACCTTATCAATATGAAGATAAAGATCAGTGTTTAAAATATGGTTAACCATAAAAGAGCAGGGTTAATCACCTTTAGCTTGTCTTTCTGTATAAAGGGCAGAAAAGGAAACACTGAAGGGTCCCTCCCTGCCCACAACCCTCCTCAGCAGATACTGTCAGATGAGAGCAGAACAGGGCTGAGCCAAAGTGGTTAGTGGAGCAGAAAGATGAACAGAAGAAGTGAGGGAGAGCGAATGCAATGCAAAAATGCTCACATCAAACCCACAAAACAAGCATGAATATCTCAATATTTAAGAAAATTAAATTAAAAAAATATGATTGTCATAAGAATGAAAAATGATCTTGGTGGTTTTCTAAAAATTTCCAAGGGGCAAAAAAACGTATTTCTCAAATAACATCTGTTTTTGCAGTGTGGCATTCCAATGTGTGGCCAAGAAAGTGAGCGTAACAAGGCTGGGGCAAGTGGGGCAAAAGGAAACAGCAGAAAAGAGCTAAGCAAAGGGGGTACATTTTCATGTAGTGTGGGGATTAGGGCCACGACACCAAGTGAAACATAACTAAAAACTACAAAAGCCAGTTAATAGTGCACAGAGAGAAAGGAAAGCTGGTGTTACACCGTCATACACACACAAACACACACACACCGGCCACTTGGGAGTGATACAGGGTTGTTTTTGTTCGAGAGAGTGAGGACATAAGGTTTGGGTGAGGAAAAAAGCGGGTTAAAGGAAAGAGTCAAGCATGGAAGAAAATAGAAACATCAGATCGAGAGAAACACAAATGAGGACACAATTACAGAGAGAGACAGGGAAAACATGTTAAAGCTCTAGCAAGTGTGTGCAAATTCACATACTGTAAGCATACAACCAGTGCAGCCCCTTATGTCAACATGTGGTTTTGAAATTGTGACAATGAATGAAAAAAAAGTTCAACACTGGACCCTGAGAAATCCTCCATTACAGAGCACGGGGTTTTTGAAAGTGCAGTGATAGAGAAGGGTGTGTCTGTGTGACGAGACCCATCTGCTCAATAGTATCCAGATCTGTTGATTAGGGGTAAAACATCTTTGAGTAGCCTGGTTCATGATATTATAGATGAAGCAATTGTTGAGGCCAACTCAGAGAGATCTATGTAGTCGAAATAAAAATGAGGTCTTACAGATGTTTCTAAAGCCATTGTACTTGATGACACATCGGTGAGACTTGTGGGAAGGATCTGATTAATTTTTTCTCTAATAGTTGTGATTTTATTTGTAAAGAAGCTTATGAAGTAGTTACTGCTGAGATCTAAGGGAATGTTAAGCTCAACAGCACTGTGGCTCTTTGTCAGCCTGGCTACAGCGCTGAAAAGAAATTAAAGAGAAAAAATATCTATTTTCTTCCTAAAATATATCAGTTTAGTTTCATCTCAGTGTCTAACAGATGTTTGTATAGTGGTCGTGACACTTGTAACGTTACAGTTGGACTGTGACACATTTCAGCTCAGGTTTTCATAGTCCCACCCAGTTCACCACACACTGACTTGCAGAGAACAGAGGAAATGAGCCGAGCAAAAACCTCCTGGCACACAAGAGCAGCTCATTATAGCTGACATGAAATACGTATAGACTTCCTGTGTATACAAATTCAGATATCTGAATTAAGCTTTTCTAGAGACATTTGAGAAGAAGGAAAATTGAGACAACATGGGAGCCTCTTCTTCTGGCCTGTTGGATGAGGCTAAAATCAGCCACATTAAAGGTAAAGCGGTTCTCTTTTATTCTCAAAACATTCTTCTTAGTAATTTGCAGTTCTTTCCACTTCTTTCTTACACCTCTTCATACAATTGACTTGGGTGGGTTATATCTCAGCCCTATGTAAATATATGTTTTACATAGAGAAGCAGCTGAACCGAGAAGAAAGAATGAGGAAAGTAAAATTAGAGAAACAATAGAAGCTGTCAGGCTTGTAGTGGCAGTGTGGACACAGAAGTAGAGAAGTAGTTGTGTCAGTACCAGTAAATAGTGTAGTAACGGTAGTGGTTGCAGTATTATTGCGTACATTAGTTGTATAGTGGTAAATAAAATGGCTGTTTCCCTTTGAGTCTGGTAATACACCTTCTCTCACATGCAGTACCAGTACGATTGTCATATACTTCTTTTAGCTGCTCAGTTAATCGCAATTGAACTGTGATTTTATACTCTTTATATGTTAGATCGGCTCGAACACAGAGGTGAGCGAGTCACACAAATATGACGGACCCAGGTGGCTGACTTCAGTGCAAGCAGTGCTAAGTTTAATTACAGTGAAATATAACAAGGAAATGAATAATCAGGTAGAAGTGGGACCGGGTGTCGAGCTGCAGAAGTGAATACAGTCAGTGGCTGAATGATGAGGAGAAGACCGGGCTGCGGACGCTGGGACTCACTCCTGGGCTGGTCGTGGTGGAAAGTACTGAGGAAGAACAGAGTTTGTACATACAGTTAGTAGGAGACTGTGAATCGACCTGCGTGGTGGAGAAGGAGCCGGGTAGAGGAGGTCCGTGGTCCGGAGAAGCGACAGAGGCGAGGAGGAATGAAACAATGGAGCTAAAGACTGGAACAGAGCTAGGGCGACAAAACGTGAAGATACTATACAGTAAAAGAGAACAGGAAACAAACGGGCCTGATAACGCTAGAAAGAACTGGCAGGGGAGTGAACGTAGAGCAGGGAATAAATAGGGAGAACTAATCAGGTGCAGCTGGTGGTAATCAGGGGATATGAAGCAGGTGTGTCGGATAACGTCATCAAGGTGAGGGAGCAAAAACAGAGTGAGGGGAGTGAGAAGGCAGGTGCAGCCAGGCAAACCTGACAGTTTATGATGTAATGTAATGAAGGAGTTCAGTGGTGGTATTGTTGGAACGTGTTTGCATATATTGGTTTTTATGAAATACCTTTCAGCAAAGAGTTATACAGGAAACATGGGGCAACATATACCAAAGGTCCCTGAACCAAACGATGGCCATCGTGGTTAAATAATTAACTTACCTTAATCACCAGGCCACCAGGATGACTAGCATAACTTTTTTAATGGGCTGGTGACATGAAAAAAAGAAAACATTTTATTTTTTTTGTGTAATAAATCATTTTGGTATTTCAATCATGTCATAAGTTTTAATTTTACCATCAAATGAACAGAAATAAATGAAACAAAACAATGCCTAGCATGAGGCTCATTTCTATAGTACTAAGTCTTATCAGCACAGTGACATCCTGTCACTGCAACACTGCAAACTAAAATGTAATTACAGTCATCTCCAGCATTATTATGGGTTGTCTCTTTGTGTGTATGCTTTTTAAATAAATAGCACCTGTGAGTTTATTCATTCAGTTATTACTGTAAATTCAGAATTATATCTTTTTAAATGAGCCAGGCAAAAAAGGTATACATACATTATGACATCAATTTTTAAATGAAGATTTGTGTGTGTGTATCCAGGACTTGTTGACAGCACACTCCAGAGCTACAGTGAGTTTTACACTCGGCAGTACTCGGCAGCCTACTTCGGACACTTATACCAGGAGATGGAGCCTAAGAAAGAGGGGACGGGCCTGTTGCTTACACACAGGGTAGGAGTTGAACACCAACACTGGATTTCTCTGACTGCCAGAGCTAATCTGTGTACACTTTTTATATCAATACAAATTAAATCTTTGTGTGTGTGTGTGTGTGTGTGTGTATAGTCTCAGTATGATCCAGAGGAGATACTGTACCAAGGGAATGTTAAGGTCTCCTGCTCGGATGAGCAGGGAAAGAAATGCAGAGAGCGATACACTGTTCTGAGAAGAAACTACAAAGTGGAGTTACATGACAACATGGAGGTACCATACACGCTTTTACACACTAAACATATACATGCATCTATGTGTGTATATATACAGTATGTGTGTGTGTGTGTCTATTCATACACATGCACACATACACAAGTCAGACACAAACTCACCCATATACTGTACTGTTTTCCTAAGTTCCTCACTGTTACAACAGCTTAAACATCTTATTACTTGTGGATAAAACCTGTCACTGAGTTGGACACTTCCTCTTTTTGACTGTCCTGATGGCTCTCTCACCTCCACCCTATGGATTATAGATGAGATCACTCAATGTTGATTTGATTTGATTTGATTTGATTTATTCTTTCAAGCATGTAAAGACAGTTGATATGTCAACACACATAATTTTACACATATCCAACAAATAATAATCCAATATCAATTTGCTTATACCTAGTACATGCTTGAATGGAGTAGGAAGAAGTTAGACTTATCCAGTCCCCCCATGACATCATCTTACCATCATTGGTTTGCAAACAGTATCTCTACATAAATAATTCTCTTCTACACCACACAAGTAATATACTAAAAAAATTATAACAGTGTTAACATTCTTACATAATTACATTCTTAGAAAATTGTCTTCTACACCACACAAGTAATATACTAAAGAATTATTACAGAGTATTACCTTTATACACCACACCCACAATGCTCCATCTAATTAATCATTAAGCCTGTTCTTGCATATATTTTGATTGACACATACCTTTATATTTATGTTTAAACACGTCAAATCTGTTGTGTCATCTGCAAATTCTGTTTGGTTGTTATGACATTTGGAGAGACAATAAACTATAGAGGTTAAGGCAGCATCCATGTGGAGTATATGCATTCAGAATTTGAGTAGAAGATGCCATTCCTCCCAACCTCACTGTTTAGGATCTGCCAGAATACACCCAAGTACAGACGGAATGACCAAGGGCCACATCTCTGAGTTGAAATATCACATTTTGGTATGAGTGGATTATGTCCTCCTCTGACAACATATTAACATTACATAGATACATATGTTCATGTACATATGACATTTAAAAAATGCAGTAATGCACAGTAAACATAGTAAATACAGTAGGCACTATGCTACTTCTTCTACTTTGTCTCTTGTAAATAACATAACTTGCCTTGGTTGTATACTAATAATTGAGTTATATATTATTCTGTCATTCCTTGTTGTTCCACCACTAAAGATGTTCATGTGTGCATCACATGGGAGCCTGTATCTGTAATGAATGATGGAAGCAGGTACATTATCACATATACTGTATATATGTGATGACTATTCTTTCAAAGTACTTCATTATTGCTGATGACAGAGCACTTGGCCTACAACCATTAAGGTGTGTCACTGGTGTTTTTTGAGTACATGCACAATTCCAGTTCTTTTAAAGCAGAGTAGAATATAAGAATAAGTGTCAGTGATGGATAAAATATCAGTAAAAACTGAGCAGAACTGAATTCAGGAGGCTTTGAGACTTGAGGTGGAATGCCACAGGGGGACTGCAGCTTTTTGAACTTTGACCTATCTAAAAGACTTATCTACTTCATCTTTGGTCACACTTGTCTGTGTTTCCACATGTAGAATTTCAATCGTGGATGTGCAGCTAAGTTAGTCCTCCAGCCAGCTGGGGGCAGTGTTCTGACCACAGAGGAGGAGTCCAGAGCTCACCAGGAGCAAACCTGTGCTGGAATGCTCAATGGTAGTATTAATTTATTCCTACTGTATATACCTGCAATATTAAGCAATTGTGTTAATACTGATGACTGAAGAACAATCTGGATAAAGCTGTGATAATTAATGTTACTCTTCATTCACATATGTGCCCTAGCGACTTCTGCACAGGACTAAACCTAAAACCTGTACCTGTGTCTTTAAGATCTGGGCCAAGTGATTCTGAATGGTAGTTTCAAATTTGAGACCTGAACCTGACCCAATACCCAAAGTTAATTTTGCTTGATTTGATCCATTACTGAGAATTAACATCCCAGTGCTGGTCAAACTCTGCCTCTCGCCAATTGTTTTTATGCTGGTGAAAACAACTGGCATAGTCAGAAAGAAAATGACAGAAATTTTTAATAACCTACATCTACAATGAACCAAGCCCAATATCTGCAATGAAACTCCCACCTGACTCAAATCCAACAGGTCCCTCTGAAGTATCAGAGTATCATTTTGCATCCAGTTTGGGCCATTTGATTGTGTTATACTGTTAGGGTTACACCAGGCATTACCACTCAAGTTTAGTCAGGGTCAGTCAGGTTGTAAAGGGTTAGGCCTATACAGAACTGTTCCTGAAACTGAAGACTCTACTGGTACCTGGCTGTAAGGTTCAGGTAATGTAAAAGACTTCCAATGTGTTTGTACACTCGTCTGTGCAGAGGGCTTGGGCTATCTTTGCACTCACATTCTGTCTTGGTGATGACTTTTCAAGTCATCCAAAATATTTATGTGATTTCAAGTAACATTACACTGATGCCAAGAGTGCGGCCAGGCCTGAAGGTGTAAACCACAACATCCTGTGTTTTAAGATGAACAAGGGTGCTAGACGGCAGATGTGACTATGCCACTAGAAAAATGCTTCCCATTTTCCTTGGCTTTCTCTTCTCGTAACTAAACCTTTAGTTTCCTGAACATTATAAAGGTATTGTCTTACCATCAGAAAATGCTCATAAGGGTTGCTTTAGCAGACTCTGACAAATAACCTTTTTGTCATGTTTTTAAGATTTGCTAGCACTGATTAACATAATGTAAACTGTACTGCTGAACATAAACTAAGTCATGGTTCTGAAACAATACAGTCAAGCCCACATGTGTAACACCACCATCTTTGTTTGTCTTTATTTAGGAGTGAAGGATGACTCTTCTTCAGTGGTATCATCTCCAGATGTTTTTGCTGTGTATCTGCACCTGCCTTACACAGGCCATACCTGCTTCCTGTTCCAACAAGAAAGGGAACGAGACCGATTCCTATCTGCCCTTGAGACCTGCATTAGACATCAGAACCTTGGTAAAACACTGACGTGCACCTTTTCTCTGTGGTCTAATTTTACACTCACTGCTGCCTCCTGCTTTTGTACACAACCTGTTCAGACTATGAATAGACTGTGAAATGACAGTGACTTTGTAATGGTAGAATCCAGCTTGACAGTACTGTCCCACAATGCCAAAAGTGCCATTTGCAAAAAAAGAAAAAGAAAACACATCTCTCCTACCCAAAAGAAGAAATTGTTCCAACATTTTCAGAAACTCAACAATTCGCTATCTTTCTAAAGCTACATTCACATTACTTGCTAGGGAGGCAACAGTGGTGCAGTGAGTAGAGCAGTCGCTTCCAGGTTGAAGGTTCAAATCTCGGTGCCTGCAGTACACTTGTTGAAATGTCCTTGGGCAAGATGCTGATTCTCCCCCCCCGGTTGCCTGTGATGGCAGCGACCCTTGGCTCCAAATGTAATTTCATTGTACGTGTCACGATAAATAAAGCTTCCTAATCTCTTCTAAAGTGGCTATTCAGGTGACTCAGATCTGGTCTTTTCATGGACCAAACCAAATCAGATTTTTTTTCATATCAGATCTGGCCCACTTCCAAATGTGATCCAAATCATATCTGATCTCTGACTATGTGATGGCTGTGACAACAGTCAGATCACGGTCTTTGAGGGAATTGCTTGATTTGACAGTCACACAAATGACATTGTTATTCCTTTGAGTAAGTAGATCACATTTCAAGCAACCACCCTCCCACTACTCAAGTGGTGGGGGGCAGTTTAAGACCTCAGAGAGGTTCAAATCGGAACTGCCAAAATGGTATTTGAGTCATAACCACCCTCCCACTACTGAAGTGGTGGGGGGCTTTTAATGGTTCCGATAGGTTTTGTCACTTTGGCAATTCTGTAATGTCAGATGAGGGTGTAAAACCTTTAAACTTAGCACAGCAGAGTGCTCTTGATCTTGGATCTATTTCAGCTTGTCACTCATAGTGGCAGTTGCCCTGGTGACAGCTAAATATTAATGCTGTTGGCTTCCTGTGTGGGTTAGCTTGGCTACAAACCAAAAGCAAACCCTTAACTTTAAGTTACAGGGTTGCAAAAAGACAGCGTAGCTACACAACCTCCAACATAACAGGAAGCAACACACAGCTGGCCAGCAGTGACTATTTCGCTTTACATGCTTGGAGGAGGCACAGTACAAAACAGTGTTGGTCTTGAAAATACCAAAGTTTTATATTACTCTTTTTTCCACTTTACTTTTGTTAATTGTTTTAAATTTAAATTCTTTGGTTGAATGAACTGGTGATGGCTGCCTCTGTTGTCAGCAGAAACAAGACTCCTTTAGAAGAAAGCAAGAAACCAGACTAGTTGGACCAGACTAGTTATGATCTTACTGGATAAAATTGAAAGTAAAAAGGGACAGCAAACATTTCAGAAGAGGCATGATCGAAGCTCACTGATTCATTTACCGCTTTTAATGGTGCAAGCAAATTAGTCCAATGTTTCAACACTCTAGCTGTGCTTCTTCTGAAGTGAATATTTGCCTGTAGCAAAGCAGTCAGAAACAGAAACATGACTATAAGCACATCCTGATGTGACTTAGTCTGCTAAATGTGTAACTAGGCAGTTGTTTCCCAACTAGTTTCCAGAAGACTGTGCAGAGTTTTGCAGGGACAGGAGGTCAAATTTAATAAAAAGGTATCTATCAGTAGGGAGCTATGCTATTTTCTAATATTGCAATTATTAATAATAAATAGATATAGGTATTATTTAACAGTCTGCCACTCCAATCCAAAGCACGACTCAATGCCGTGAGGTGACAGCTAAATAACCACAGGGTCCCATGTGTTTATTCAGTATCTGATTTGACTCATTAAGTACTTTGACTCATTGGTGTTTGAAAAATAATACGTTACAACTGAAACTTCAAATTTACATTGTAATGATGTCACCACACTGACTGAATTTGTGTATGTTTGTGCGTCTCTGTAGGCACTGACTCTCCAGCAGTTTTTCAGCTCACTGCTTTCAGAGTGGTACACTGGAGAGATGACCCTGGTCACCTTCCTGGCAGCAAACTCCATGGACCGGTTTGTTTCTACAGTTGGCCTTCGGGGCTCCCAGCTCCGTCTGCTCAGGAAGAACTGGGGTCAGTATAGTTGGAGGAGCAATTGAATTAATTTTTTTTTTTTTTGTATAGCACCAAGGGTGAGTAGATAGAGGAGAGAGAAAAGAAAAGAAGCAACAAGACAACAACAAACAATCAAACACTGGGCAGGTTGATGTGGCCGGTGACGGCTCGTAAGAGATGTAGAGCTCCAGAGCCAGGGCAACCTGCAGAAAGGGACAGGGATGGATTAACTGGAGGCTTTTTAGGGAATTATTGGGACATCCTGATAGTAAAGAGTTACAGTAGTTCAGCCTGGAAGTAACAAATGCATGGACCAGTTTTTCAGCATCACTTTGAGACAGGATGCTCCTGATTTTTGTGATATTGTGCAGGTGAAAGAAGGCAGTTCTAGAGACTTTATTTGTGATTTAAAGGACATATTCTGATCAAAGATGACTCCAAGGTTCCTCACAGTAGTACTGGAGGCAAGCGCTATGTCATCTAGATTAACTATATGATTAGACAGCAGATTTCTAACATTTTCAGGCCCAAGTACAATAACTTCAGTTTTGTCAGAGTTTAGAAGTAAGAAATTACAGGTCATCCAGGCCTTTATGTCTTCTTTTTATGTGAATGGTCTTTTCAGAATAGGATACTGATGAGATATTGTTAAAATGTGTTTACTGTCAACTCATTTGTAATTTTCTACATCTTACAGTATTCCAGATATTCCACCTTTTTAACCCTGCCCACTCTAGCAGTCCAGGGAATTGGACCAGACAGAACACACTATTGAAATAAAACCTACAAAAATCCAGTTTAAGAAGGTCACAAAACAACATATTTGGTATATTTAGCTTACAAAGTTTACCATATAGCTAAAATGGATAGTACTGCATTGTTTTGCTTCATTTTCACTGCAACTAAGAATAATTCAGATTTAGCAAAGTTGTAGTTCATAAGATTTAGAGCAGGTTCAATGGCATCGGGGTCGACTGACCCATTATTATAAGTGTGTTTTTCACTCTCCAGTGTAGTATGTTGAATGTGCAGAAGTAAAAATGTTAGTGTTTGTGGGAGTTCATCTAATCTGGGGACATGGAGACTTACTGTATTTCAAAATGATCCCAAATGTTGCGTATTCATAGAGCCCAAAAATTTTCGCTTGCCCTTTCAGCTGTGGAGCTCTTACTGAATCTGGGTTTATTTTTCAGGCAGGAAGTCCAGACAAATTGCCTAAACACTAGAGCTCAGCCCATCGTGACAGTCAGGAAATGATTTCATGTCAGTTTTTAGCAGCGTGATTAATATTGATGGTGTTGATGAAAAGGGAAGTGGGCTATGTGTTACTGGAGCTTTCGGTTCCTGTAAATCTTTCAACATTTTTCCATCATTTTAATCAGAGAAAAAGGCTCCAAAACCTTTTGGGGAACTGGACCACAAATAAAATAAAAATGGAAAGCAATGAACAAAGAGCAGAACATAAGAATGTTGAAAGTTAGAAATGTTAAGCTGAACACCAACAAACACAGTAATACTAGAATGTAAAGACTGACTGGTAGAAATCAGAGTACTACTGCACAGAAGAATAAGTTATATCTGGCTGAGTATACACACTGTAGTAAGATATAGTTATTGTTGGTTTGGGTCTTTTCATGGGAATTGTTGACAATTAGAAAATATATGAATAATCACTTGCCTTAAAGCCTCAAAAACACCTAGTGTTTGAAGAACCAGGAGCAGGAATAGAAGCATCTGTACAGTGTAATATGGTCTCATACAAAACCCCTACAACAAAACTAAATTTGTAAAAGTTGCTTGTTTACATGAAATAAGTGAAATTATTACAGTTTGCAGATAATCCCAATATTGGTAGACTGCTGTTGAAGAGTCTCCTCAACAAGATGTGACTGGGATATCCAAGGCTCACCAGCAAAATGAATCATTGCTTATTTTTGTTCAATTTGAATTACTGCCGACTATAAAATTGACGGTTCTGTGGTTCGGTTCAGTGACAAAATCTGTGATTCACTTTTATCAATATTACAGTATCCATTGTGTATCAGATATAGCATTGCATAATGATCCAGGCCCATGTGACTACATCTTGTCGGATGTGCCCTAAAGAGCATGACAATGAGGAGCTGACATTCAGGTGCCACAGAAAAGATAGTGAAAATGTGGAGAGATCAACTGGACATTATTTCCATCAGACTCATCCAAAATCATAACGCTAAACTATGCACTCCTGCAGACCCCTGGTGTAATTCATCCTATGAGAGCCAGGCATACATTCGAGCCCTTCAACTCTATCGACAGGACAAAGGATGCTATGAATCCTGGGAAATGATGCTGGGAACGGAGGAACAAGTCAGCAAACACACACACACACACACACACACACACTCTTCAGCTTTGCGTTTTCTGTGGTATTTTGTCCACTTACTCAATCATATGTCTGCAATGTGTAGGTGCTGGCCTGCCAGGTGATGGAGGAAGTGCTGCCATGGTTACAGAGTCAGCTTCAGTCCAGAGTGAAGGGCAAGAAGACTGAAAGGATACGACAGTGGTTGGCAGTGAGTTCAACTAGTACACCTGGACCTAGTGTTCACCAGCTCTGGTGCTCAGTAAACACAAACATTAGCAAACTGTCTGTTGACTTGGGTCACATGTCCAGAAACACAGCTCCATCATTTTGTATCGTTACTGACAAGTGGCACATAGCTCTAATGTTTGAGTGTTTCAAAATGTGAAGTTTGCATTTTGGGATGTTTAACAAACAGGGTGGGACATGGCATGTTTAAAAGATTTTGTTTATTCAGTGCGGAAATGTTTAACCACACTATATAGACTAAAATGCAGAAGGTCAATATAATACATTAGATAATAAAAATAGGTAGTGATTTTGGACACACCTTCACACTTTACTGTATCTCCTTTTAGTTCTGATGTTAATCATATAACTTTAATTTCTGGTGCCTCACTTTCCAGAATTTACAGTAAATATTAATCTAATTACACATTTTTCCATACAAACTTAATGGTCTTCTGTACACATCACTCTGTTTTATACCATTAAAATGTTTTAAAACACAACCGAGACAGATTTAACACAGTCTTTGTCACTCAGGGTTTTATGGTATGGTGTGATTGCATGTTTAGACGGTGCAGGGAACCTACACGTTGGTGCTGGAGCAGATTACAGCAAGTCTTGAGGCTTTAAGGGAGAAATGTCGTCAGACAGCATCAGCCAATCAGGCGCTCATCAGATCCAACCTGGACCAGATAATGTGCTCTCATCGCTTCCTGGAGGAAAAAGTCAGAGGTAATCTGAACACACCTAGAAAATGAATGCATTTCAGCTGCTTCTGAAAGGCAAGCACAGTGCTGTGCATCTGTAGTTACAATCTGTTCTTCCTGACTGATAAGTTACCCAGTAATTTCTAAAAAAAAATAAAATAAAAAAAAGTCACTGTTAAACATTTTGTGTCTCTAAAGTGAGTGTGTGTGTGTGTGTTCCAGTGTGTATATGTGAAGAAGCAGAGAAAGTGTGCAGTGAGATTGTAGTACCCTACATGTCCTCCATCCTTGAAGCACTTACAGAAAACATAAGCGCAGGGATTCAGAGGATGCGGCAGACACTGCACACACAGATGGACTCAGCTTTGACACACACAGATGAAGGGACAGAGGAGACAAAGAAGGTGAGTGAGACCTTTGACTTTGTTGATTAACCATTCGTATCATATTTGATACGTGAGGTTTCTGAGCAAAAAAAAAATCACCAAAAATGCCCCATGTATCAAATGTGATACAAAAGAAATAGAAATAATCTAAATAATATGGCACCTCTATTCCTATATGCCTGGACTGTCTGTCTATGCATATATGGCAAATAAAAATCGTGAATCTTGAATTTCGAATCATGAATTATATTTTGGATTTTGTTATAAGGTTTAATAAATATCTCAGTTCCAAAAAGTTAGAATGTTCACGCTATTTTCAGATATGTTGGGCTTTATAGGGTTAAGAGTCTGTGGTTACAGAAGAGTTTACAAGTTGTTTTGGTGAGTGTGGTTTTATCTGTGTGTGTGTGTGTGTTCTTCAGGCCTTGTCCACTCTATGCGCTACCAATCTGGATCAGTGCTACAGGCAGGTGAAGAACCTGACAGAGAAACTTGAAAGCTTAAAACAGCGGTTTGGACTGAGCAGTGCTCAGAGACTGGTTGACTCTGCACAGCTGGAGATGGAGCAGGTAGGAACTAGATCTGGAGGATCAATCATGGGCATCAGCAACTACTGTACACCTACTGTAGGGCCTTTTGAGGACCTGAAGCAAAACAGAAAAAGGTCAAAGGCTACAGTCACAGAGAGACATTGTATTTGTTGTTGTGTCTTCCAGCTGTTGGACAGTGCTGTGTACACCTTAGAGCTGTTCCTCCAATCATCAGCCAGACTACAGCCTTCTCAGGTCCCTGTCAAGATGGAGAGAGCTAAAGAAAGAGTCCTGAAGGTAAAGTTATTTTCAATGCCTACCCTTCCCATGTGCAGTCTGTGATTTGTGTGTGTTAAGCAAAATCTTAAAATGTTCAACTGTGTGTGAGCAGCAGCTGGACTATGACAGCAGAGTTGTCCAGAGGAGGCTCTATCAGGAGGCCCTGCTGGAGATCACTCTGCCAGCTCTCACCAGGAGCATGGACAGCAAGTGGAAAACTGTAGGTCAAACACACTGCTGAACTCTGTCCTACTGTCTCATTGTGGTCTTTTGTCTCTACAAAGTATTAAATATGTTTTCTGTGTCCAGGAGCTGCAGCAGTTTGAACAGTACATTTTCTCTGACTACAGCAGTTTTATCCTGGTTCATAATGTCTATGACGATGTACTGAGAAACATCCTGAGTAAAAAGATAGAGACAGGTACACACACACATCTCATGTATCCTGAGTAAAAAGATAGAGACAGGTAAACACACACACACACATCTCATGCTAACACACAGCACTCATCTTAATCTAGTAATCTTCTTCTATGTCAGAGCTTTGCACAAAAAAAAGTGACAGCACCATAAACATCACAGCGGTTTTTCTATTGTACTTTTTTTTAAAGTATGTTGTTTGGATTCATCATTGTGTCAACACGGTTCTGACATTACTGACATTAAATGGCCACAGCCTTCTAATCAGTTTTTCCACATTTTCTATATTTTTTTTCTACAAATGTTCTCTCTTTACATGATGGTAGCACATTATTGCTAAGAATATAATTCTTTCTTTATGTTTTTTGGCCTAAAACATTTAAGAACATGGACACAACCAGGGACCCTGTGTATCATTAAACCCCTTCAGTTAAACCATTCTGAGTACATGAACCTGGTGTCGTCAACAGTAGCTAAATAATAAATGTAAAAATGAATACACCTTTTCTTTCATTTTCACTTTCCAATCCTAATTTTTAACTCTGCTTTAACTCTGTTTTCCTTCTCCTCAGTGGTCCAGGAAGCTGCCAGCAGGAAGAGCAACAATCTCTTACTGGACACTTCAGAACTGGCCATTAGTCAGTGCAGTCTGCTGGGACACACACCCCCACGCTCTCCACCAGCCAGCCCAGCTACTCGCACTCAAGATTCCTCCTCAGTCATGCCCAGTGAAGAGAAAGAATCTGTTCCGGTGGTGGAGGAGGGAGGTCCTCAGACTGACCCAGAACTTAACGCTGATGCTAAATCTGATTCCAGTACCGCTCCAAGTTCTGACAAAAGTACAGTGCTTCTGTCTCCTGTGATTGCTGTGACACAACAGGTTCATGAATTATCAAGGGAGGAGATTTCTTGCTCCAATGGGACCTCTGAAGAAGTTCAGCTTGCACCTGAAACAGCTTCAATGAGCGACTCAGCCACAGCTGAATCTATCCCAGAACCTGAAAATCCTGTTCCAGACTCTCATGACTCTTCAGCATCCACTTTGTCCTCACTGCCGTTCACAGATGGCCCAGCTAAATGTGCTCAAAGTGACCAACCTGCAGCACCAGAAACTTCTGCTTCCTCACATCAAATATCTGAGGCTGCTCCTTCTGTCCAGCCCTCCTGCCCTTCCCCAACACAGCCAACAGATAGTGCAGTGACAATCAGCCTTGGTTCACTAAGTGAGGTGGTTAGTTGCAACTCCACAGCACAGCAGATGATGGCACAGACCACTGACCAGGCCATCTACTTGACAGAAGAAATGAAAGACAACGGGGAAATGGAGAGGGCAGAAGATGAACAGAAAGAGGCAGCAGAAGAGGTGAGTGAGGGGAAGCTGGATGATGAAGAAAAAGGTGATGAGCTTGAGAAAAGAAAAGCAGATGATGAGGATGAAGCAGAGGGGAATGGAGATCATGCAGAAAACAAAAAACAGGAAGGGAAAGTGGAGGAGGAGCTTCTCCAAAGCCATGAGGTGGTGGAGTCCCAGCCAGAGAGTTGTGTGGAGCTGCCACCGGGCAGTGTGGCTTTCATCAGGGAGCTTGTAACAGAAATCACTGAAGTGGAGATAGTGGTCAGCTCCCATCCTAACAGTAGTGACACAGCCTGACACGCTACCATGACAACTGCAGATACAATGAACCCACATCTACTTCACAATTTCTTATTAAACAGAACAAAGAATAAGAAGGTGACACAGAGGAATGAGAACAAAGAAGGTTCAACCCATTTCGGTATTACTGCATTACATTTTATATGATCACATTATGAAAATGACAACAAATCCACATTTTGTATTAAGATAAGTTTTTAAACAAGAGACTTTTTTACTTTTGCTGTTAACATCTCCTGTGCTGTTCTGTTTATACTGAAATGAATTAAATAGCCCAATAAAGACATTAAAACTGATCAGCTTTGTTTTTTTGCTAACAGTGGGATAGAGGACAAACTGAAATCTCTCATTTACAAAAGAATTCAGACTCTTAATTCTGGGCTTTGTAGAAGCCCCCTTGACTGCAAGTACAACTTTTATTCTTCTGAAAATCTCGACAAGCTTTGCACAGCTGGATTTGGGCAGTTTGTCCAAGATACTTCCTTGAAATACTTTCTCCTTATAACAACAAAACTTTCTCATTAAAATGAGGAAGTTTTGTCATTTTGCTCTAAGGAGATATAGAGTACATTTTTTATTTTTCATGGTGGCAGCAATGTGCTATTGCATTTACTGGTCTTGATATGAATCTGTTATTGTAGTTTGTGAAACTTAGAAACACAAGTAGGCTAATTAGTTGTTCATCTGTTCAAGCAGTGGTCAACAGTGCTTGGCTCTGCCCACAAAGGTCTGTGGAAGCTCAGGTCAAAGTTCAACAGATTTACAATTTCAGTGTGCTCCCGCTCTGTTCTCCACACTGGACAAATGTGAAGCACACCACACACACAACACTTTTTTGCAGTAATGTAAATATGGCTTAAGCCTGTGTGTCTTTTTATGACCTGGAGTCAGTTCAAAATCTCATAATATGGGCATAAAATCCAGGATGCAACTGTGAACACAGTAGCCGTCCCTGGTAGGCTAGTGGTTAAGGCGCAGCACTCTCGCCGCTGCGGCCCAGGTTTGAATCAGGGTTGCGTCAGGAAGGGCATCAGGCGTAAAACACGTGCCAAATGTCAACATGCGAGTTGTCAGTGTGAGGATTCGCTGTGGCGACCCCTAAACGGGAAAAGCTGAAAGTGACTTTCTTTTAACTGTGAACACAGTATGATATTTAAAAAAGTCATCATAAAATGTGGGCTTTTTTTTTTTATTCAAGAACCTGAAGGTGACCGTGACAGAGATGGAGTATAGTCTAATACATGCTTCTGATTACAGCGTCTCAAGCAGCAATAAAGTCAGCTGTTACAAAAATGCTAAAATATACATAAATTAACAATAACAGAAAAACACAAAGTGTTTATATGTGCAAATATGGCTCAAAGTAACATTGTGTAGCTAACTGCCATTGTCCTGCAAACACAGTATGTGTGATCAATGTAGGCTGGTCAATAGCAAAACATATTTTTGGTTTTAAATGTGATGCTGCTCTGACTCACATACACACACACACTCAGACATGACGCTGCTGTTTGTTGGCAGTAAGTGTGATGTTCAAGGAAACTCTTTTTTTCCTTTAACCAAGCTAGTTTAGGTATGTAAACATTGAAGTATCTAGTTGTAGGCCTTGGTGCTTCTTTAATTCGACTAGTCAGTTAGCAAAATCAAGTTGCAATGGTCCGTGGCTCTAATACAGGAAACAATGACAGTGAAAATCATTTCTACTGTACCCTGGCAAAAACAGCCATAAACATAAAACCATATCAATTAAGTTGGCACAATGATGTCACAATGGTAAAACAGGGAAATATGTACAACAACAACAACAACAGAATGACCGTATCAGAGCACAGTGACCAGAACAACCTCACTGCCCTCTTCTCTACCCCACATACTAAAACAGCAGGTGTGGCCCAAATAGTTGTGTCTAAGCACACATATTCAGACCACTTTGGTATTTTCACACTTTGTGTTGTAGGTTTAATTGTAAATAGATAAAATTGCCCTTTTTATGCTTCAAATCAACACACACCAATCTGCCACCACCGTGCTTCACTGCTAGGAAGGTATTAGCAGTGGTGAACCCAAACACTGTGCTTGGCAGCCTGCAAGGAGCTGGAATCTTTGTCTCGCTGGACCAGAGAATACAGCCACTCACTGCTGAGGTGCTCGTCCTTCCAGCAGACTCTCCTCCTCTGCTAAGGACTTCTGAGGTGCTGTTCCTGAGTCCTGGTGGTGCAAACATTTCTATAAACCTCTTCACTTTGGTACTGTGTTTTATTGAGTGCAGACTGGTGGGCAAAATGGCAATTGTGTTCATTTAAAACCACAACACAAAGTGTGCAAAACAGTGAAGGGGTCTGAATACTTTCTGGAGCCAATGGAAGTAAACCCTGGTACAGTATCTGGCTCTGCACCCGGGTTTGAGCTACGCTGCTGCTGTGAAAACACCCTATATTATAAACATCACCAACATTTTAAAGTAACATTGATAAAACTAAGTATGTACATTGTAGTGCATGTTAATAACATGAGTGTAACTTTCAACTCATATGGCTTAGTATACTGACACAGTTCATCAGGGTCAAACTAACACATCTCCAATTCCTCAACAACAGAATGGTTTTTCAGTCAATATGAAGAGGCAACAGTCACTTACATACAAAAACATGTAAACAATATTCATATTTAAATTATTTGCGGTCCCACTCAATATTAGAAAACTGTAATGCGTAAGGAAGACTTAACTACTAAACTGTTCAACTTGACGGTGAATTAATGAAATGGATAATAAATGATGACTGCCTGGAACTGCAGTTCATTTCAACTAGTTTATTAACAGCAGTATTACGGTGTCAGTCCACAGCATTTCTGACCATTGTCTTACCAGTGTGGTGCTTTCAAATTCAGCCATGACTAAGGGATTCTAGCAATGAAAAACCAGACTAAAGACATAAGAGTGGCCATGCAGGCTGCGGATAGGAAGTTGGAACTAGGAGTGCGTGTGTGTCTATGAGTACTGGTAAAAGGGCTGTTCGTCAGGTCTAAAGCCGTAGGCAGTGGCTGGTCGTCCGGGTGATGAGCTGGTCTGGTCGAATAAATCATTATTGTCTCTGCAAAAGAAAGCCAGTCAAATTAACACAGCTTGTCACTTTTATCATGGGGAGAAACTGAGACTAGACAGAAAGAGCAGTAATAGGCCTAGAGGACGCCCTCATGAGTCTGGAGGAGAAGGAATAAGAATTTGGGTACAATTTCAAATTCAGATAGATATACACTACCTGACCCTCAAACCAGCTAATCCTTCTTTAGTTACTACAGACTGACCTCAGGAGTCTGCATGTGCAAACACACACACACACACACACACACAAACATGCAATGTCTGGTACCATAGAATGCCAGTGCCTAGTAATCTGTTCTTATGTCTCTGCAGTGTGTTAGCTCACCCTGTGTTGTCAAAGTCTCCATTCTGAGCCAGAGGGTCACTGAAGAAATCTGGACTGCCTGAACCATCTGCTGGAGTTATTCCATCTGCACACACACACACACACACACACACACATGCACATGAGGAAAATGTACACACATTTGTTGATGTTACAGGTAGTGCTTGGATTTCATACTAGTGTTTCCTTCCTTTACACTTCTCGTGTGTTCTCCTTGTGCATGGCAGCTGTGGTATTTCTGATATTTTCAGCCTGCTGAGGAGGAATGTGGTCAGTTACTTCTACATGAATCTTCAGATTAACTGTGAAAAACAAAATGTACAGAAACCAGTTCAATGATCTGTAGGTACGTACACAGTGCGGCTAAAGCCTTAACTGAAATTCTTGAAGTAAACCTGATAATTCAAAATACAAAATAAAATGACCTGCAATGCATGTCACCCTTTTTGCAGTGCGTTTTTCTGCGTGCACAGTTCAGGCAGGGTCTTGTGTGTACAGTACCTGTGCTATAGAATAGATCTGTCCCTTTCATTATCATACAGATATGGTTCAGACTCACCATCCTGGCGACTCTCGGCCATCACCAACCACTGGTTGTTGTGGAATCGAAACTTCTCTGACTGAATCTTCCTCCCCCACTCCTCATCATACTCCTGGAAGATGAAGAAAACAGGTAATAAATGAGTGAACAGCCTACAGACAGACAGGGATGTGTGTTTCTTCTTATTATTAAAGAAATGATTTTGTCCTGATGTTTTACATGTGTTACAGTTGCTACTCTGTCTACACCAGCAACATGTACAGTATTTCACTTACAGCAATAATATCAAGGGTGTTGTCACACACTTTTCTAATTTCTGTGTTCTTGTCGTGCATCAGATCTATCAGGTAGGCTGGAGCTTCTAGAGAGGACGTTAAAGAAAAGTCACGGAAATCTTTCCAGGGTGATGGTGTAAGACTTCAGTCTATGCAAACGGTCTCAGCTCAACTAAAAGATTCTCATTAATGTTTACATTTATGGTAACAGAGTGCATTGTGGGAAGGATACGGGTGTCTTTGATGATGACGTCTCGTGTGGCTTGGTGAAAAACCATCTGATAGAAGACGTAGACAATCTGACACACAAACTCATCATCCTCCTGTTTGGCTACAGCGAGCCAACAGAAGAACATGTGGGAAGCAGGTTAATACTGGTTATTTCATGAACGTTACCTTTTAGCAGGTATCAAGTAGTACCTGTGAGCAAGTGTCTGAACATTCTAAATCTCATAGGGTGTGTAAACATTTACCAAACAGGGTTCATGACTCTATAACACAACATTTTGAGCCAAACCAAAGGTGTGTGTGTTACCATTGAGCAGCTCGATAAGGGCGGGAATAATGCCAGACTTAGCCAACATGGCGGCACAGGCGTCATCCATGGAAACTGTTCCAATCATTAGCACCACCTCTAAGATGAGGTCATCCTCGGCTGAGCCTGAAACACACACAAGATGAAGCTTTATGTTTGTGATTTAGGCTGCTGTTGTAGAACACAAGCTGCAGCCAAAAAATTACAAATGATGGAGGCTTTTAAACACCAGAACGAGCACACCGAATGGGTTTGATTGCCATTCACTGTAGAACAGTTGATCTTGAACCTTGAACTGAGGTTGAAATGAATTTGTGGAGATTAAAATCCCAATTATGATATGTCAGATGAGATCTTTTTAATACACACAGTAACATCAAGATCATGTTTGTCAATAAAGACTCAAATTGAGCTGTTTAAGAGTTGTAAGAAAAATATGTCTCAAGGAGGTTATTTTAGATCACAGTGACCAAGAGGCAGTACAGGGAGAAGCTGAATGGCTTCTACTCTACTGCTGACCCCGGTCGGATGTGGCAAGGCCTGCAGCACATCACAGACTACAGGACCACCACCAGCATCATCAGCTCCACAGACAGCCTGCCGGATGATCTCAACACCTTCTACACCCGCTTTGAGACCTCCAGCCACAGCACAGAGGGGAGGCACACACACACCGAGACCACCCAACCCCCCCAACTCCCCTCCACTAATTGTCTCACTAGGCCATGTACGCACAGTCCTGAGGAAGATCAACCCCCGCAAAGCGGCAGGACGGGACAACACCCCCTGGGAGGGCTCTCAGGGAAGATGAGAAGATGTTCTCACCACCATCTTCAACCTGTCCCTCAGCCAGAGCATTGTTCCCACCTGCTTTAAGACCACAACCATCGTCCCCCTTCCCAAGAAGA